>NC_056739.1:1671638589-1671713589 GCF_019279795.1 Protopterus annectens
ATCCTGTGAAAACAGCTGCAACAGAAACACCAAGGGCTGGAAGCAAACATTCCACCATCACTGGCAAGGTCACTTATAGCCACATCCAGGTGAATAGTTAGAGAGGGAACCACCAGCTGTTGTGGTTGTAGGTAGATGTAGGCATGCACAATATGCCCTCACTCTGGCCAAGAGGCAATAGATAGCACACATACTCACCACATTAGGGATACAGCTTTCATCCCATGCGCATAAATACAGTAAAAGTGATGCCAGGCAAAACTCACAACCTTTACTTACCCATGTAGTGGCTGTGTACTGCTAGCATCAGACAAATTCAGGACCGAACAACAACATTTGTAACTGGTGGACTATCAAGGTAAGTGTTGAACCTGCAAAAGAAAAAACAATGTGTAAGAATATGAATGAATGGCAGATACCTGTATATTGTTACTTGTAAATGTACCTAAGTAGAATGTATGTGAGTTGTCCAGCAATGACATCAATATGTGACATGACTGACTTATGTAATATATATTCATGCAGTTTATCAGCTTACATGACTCATGCATCTGAAATACCCGGTATAGAAAAATCGGTCCAAGCTCTACTTATTCCTACACTCTCACAAGTGAAGCTATAAGCATGACTGCTGTATCAATGATTTCAAGGTGGGAATCACAGCACTAAAATGTTGTAATACATCAGAAAAAAATTACAAATAATATAATTAATACATATTCTAAGCACTCATTTAGTTTTTACCCTGTGCATCAGACAATATTAATATGCAACCCTTAATCCAAAAGATAGAAACAAGGGGATGGCACAGTTATCACCATTTGACAGGGAGGGGGTTGGGAGGGGGATGGAGGACAAGGCTGACACCAAAATAGTGAGTGGATGTGAATAAGAAACACAGGCAGTCATAAATGTAGACAGTATCAAATGGCCACTGAGATAGAAGGATCTGCAACCCTTCATTATTGCCTCATGTGGCTGGTATTTGTGGGTGTCTGTATGGGCACTCTATGTGAAATGTGTGTGTGAGTGTCTGCATGAACACAGCCAAGCTCTGTGCTAGCACTGCATCCTGGCATGTCAGACAGGTGTGAGCCATATGTGGTAGAGGTATCAGTTCATCATCATTACCCTTTGACAATGAGAACTGTCTCTGCCAGGAGATGCACTACATCCATGTCCATGGTCAGTTGTTTTCCTGTAGCCTAGCTCTATTAGCTAACTCCACCCTTCTCCCCCATTTTCTTCAGTGTGCATGTTAGACTCCATTGCAGCCACCTGTCTATTGCTGGAGTGTGTCAAAGCATCATCACTTAACCTATTGGAATGTCATCTTGTATTAAGATCTGCACAGTTTTGAAAATTAAACCATTTAGCAGTCTCTGTCATTTCGATTGAGTCACTGTCTGCTAACACTATCCGTGGTGGTGAGTAAACTTCTCAATACATCTTGCTACAGGTTAGGAGATTACACTTACTATGCATGGCCAAGGAGGCAGAACAGGCCTCCTCCAGGCAGCCCTACCAACCACTCATGCATAGCACTTCATCCACACTGTCAACTACCACTGTAACTGCAGCAACCATACTACCCTGATCAACTGTATCACCCTCAACGTGTCCACTATCTAAGGGGTCAATAGAATGGGTATGCATAGGCATGTCTGAAGGAAAGCCAGGGGGTGTGTGAGTCACAACCTCAGTGTCAGATTCAACCTCTGCACTCCCTGCCTGTTCCTCTGTTTGTCCACCATCATCATCAGAACCAACTGATACTCCCAACAACAAGTGGTAGGAGTCCTATACTTCCACTGTCAGAATCAGCTGTTATAATAATCAACAAATGCATGAATGAAATTACTACTGCCATAAATATTAACCCAAAATATCTGAACAGAAAGTAACACTGCTTTCACAATGGCAAATGCAACAGCAATGAAAACACTCATTACATACTTCTCACACATATAGATAATATATATCTAACTAATGCTTAGTAAGAACAAAAACAAAAACAAAATTTCTTACTATGTGCAGATGTCTCAACACTTTGCAGGGAGGTTGGGCCTGGAAGAAGTGAAGCAATGAAAGGATGGCAATTAATTATCACAGTAGGAATAACACAGGGAGAGTGAATACACAATCACCTATATGACCTGTAAGAAATATCTCTAACTGAAACTTGTCTGTGCTGTAGACCTACACCCATGTCTACTGAATAATTCTCCTGTATAATTGTATGACTTATCAATAGGTACAGATAGAGAAAACATGTATCACAAGCAGTAGCAGCCAAATTATATTTTAGCATACAAGCCAATATAATGTTGCCATATGTAAGCTTACCTGGAATCTGCTTCTGGGGCACTCTGCCTCTCAGTTACATCTGCACCAACATCAAGCACATGGTGCACAGGCTTCCCTGAACTGTCGGTATCTCTGACAGTGGGCAGGAACTCCTCATTTGGTGTCAGTGGTGACTTAGTAGTAGAACTACCCTTCCCATAGCCAGCTGTTCTCAGGCAACTGCAGCCACCCTCCTCCATGCTGATGAAATCATATCAGTGGCCTAATGTCGCACCTTATCGTAATTGCAGTTGCAAGCACCAACTGTGACTAACTGCAAAAACAACGACAGGTAAATCACCTAGGCTGATACTACAAACAGAATGTTTGTAGAAATTAAGCTGGGTAATGCCGTTCACAAAAGACAATTCAAAGTTCCATTTAAAAGTGAATTTTAATGTCTCCAAAATTAAAAATAGAAATAAAAGTCCCTTTTCATTCACAAATGATAAGCGCTTTCAAAAAAATCTTCATCAGATCGTTAAAGGAAGTGGGACGTCCATTTTGCTTAAATAAAATTTTTTTCGATTAATTGACCAATGAGAGCCTATGCATCCTAATTACACCCAATCAATTGTCACATTTGTTCATCCTGTTTGAAATTATCAGGGCCAATCAGGGTCCTCTATTATCAACACACCTCCATATCCTTTTGAAAGTAAATTCATCGCCTTGGTTAGTATTTACGTATATTTAAATTAGCTGAAATTTTAACAAATAGAAAACCCATTCCACTGTGTACTCATATCAAATGTCCAATCAACCTCAAAGGCTTATACGGCCTCTGATGAGGTCTTATATTACTCTTTGGCCAATAATAAGCTATTCATTATCATGTACGTGGCTTCGGAAAAATAGCCGTGTGCAGACTCGATTGTTTTGCAACTTGTGTTCTCACTATAATCTGAACTCACAAGTTTCATGCAATTTATGTCCATCCACATATTCTCCACAAGAAATGTTACTGCAAATATTTTATTTGGTTGGGCACCAAGGCTCAACTTTTTTCAAACAGATATCTTCAAACCAGGAAGCAATTGTGAGTTTCTTGCCCTGATTAGCATTTTCATGTATTCAAATTAGCTGAAAACTTTGACGAATAAGGGTCCTGTTCTACTAGTGCTTGATTCAAGTATCCAATCATCCTCAAAGGCTATGTAGCCTCTGATAGGATTTTATGTTTGCACTATGGCCAATACTGAGCTATTCAATGCCATGGATGTGGCTTTGAAAGAATAGCCGTATGCAGACTCAGTTGGTTTGCTGCTTACATTCTTATTATGGTCTCGAATCACAAATTGCATACATCTTGTGTCCATCCACATGTTCTCCATAAAAGATCTTTACTACAAATGTTTTACGATCTGTTTGGTTTAACACTAGGACTAAGCATTTATCAGATTAATGTCCTGGAATCAGTGAGCCATTATGTTAAGTCAATCTCCCGTTCCTCTGTCTTATAATCCAAGAGCGGGCTTTCCCTCTACTCAATGAGATAAAAAATATCGAGCTACAAAATTCACGTGGCAATATAGGATTCTTTAAAGTTAAAGATGACATCAAACACGAGTCCATTTCATTCAAATTAACACCCAGTCTCCTTTTTAGTTCAGTTCTTTGTAACCAATAGAACATTGCATGCCTACCACACCTTTGTCTGAATTCATGACAGATTATCTTGCAACTGTGACTAACTGGTTCCATATCTTCTTTCTAACAGCTATATCCACCTGGCCTCTCTCATGCAGAAAGGTTGCATGCTGCCTCAGGGTCTGAATGATGACCTTATTTGCAGCATCACTAAAACAGGTTTTCATGGATTTGTAAGCGTGGATGCCATAATTCTATGCAATATATATCAGAGAAGGATAAAACACATTAATATCACACAAGTAATGCATTTCTTCACAAAAATAATCAGTCTGTATCTCTACCTGTCAACATAAAGTACTTGAACCACACTTCTCATTTAGTGCAACACAATGTTAGGTGGCTCCCCCTCCCCCCCACACACAAACATAGGTTTGTACAAACCAAGGAATACCACATAAGTACTATATATGTTTTCAAGAAAAATATCAGTCTTTCTACACATTTTCAAATTTTTGGACAACAGAATAGTAGGTACCCCCCCCCACACACACACAAACAAATGTTTGTAAAAAAAAAAAAAAACAAGGAATATCACATAAGTAATGTAGTTATTTGTTTCCCACAAAATTATTAGGCTGTCTACACATTTTCAGCATAAAAGCATTTGAACCAGACTTCTTATTTAGGACAACAGAATGGTAAGTTGCACCCCCTCACACACTCCAACAAAAATGTAAGTGTCTGTAAAAGCACCAGTGCTGTCAACATTCATATAATGAAGACTGAAACATCATGTCATTGATTACTGGTTGACAATTATCATTGGTAAACAGTAAAGAAGTCAGTTATGAATGCCAGTCAGGTTTCACTGTGTGCCCCAGTCCTATGGCTATTGGCTGGGCCATCTGAGAAACATAACAGCAGTGTCAGCAACATGTAAATTGCATTTCTCTTTAATAACGTGAAACTGCACGAGCAGATGTTAAGAACATAGATGTGATGAAAGTATAACCTATCTCACAAATGTAAATGGCTGCCAAAACTACCTATACCAACAGTGTAGTATAAGAAGTGCATACAGATAAAAGTTCAGTTTTCCCTTGGCTATATAAATACATTTCTAACAGTTTAAAAAATCTAAAATGTCCATGAATAATAGAAGCATACCCTAGTGAAATAAATGGCTTTTCTGTGGAAAAATCACTGTCAAAACTACCAATCTTCTGTTTTGTTCGAATACATAAGTGTAGTCACCTTCAAGTTCCCTAGCTACATGGTTACCATTTTATAGTGTAGATTCATCCTTCTGAGCACTGTGAACATGCAAATATTGTGTGAGTTTATTAGAATTGCCGAATACCACAGTTTTAACTTTGTGTAGTAGAAGTAAACAGTATAGCCTCTACATCACTGTTAGTTGCTAATGGCCTCCAACTGTGAATGATTAGTGTGAGTGAAGGAAAACAAAACAGCAATTTAGTCATCTTTCCCCACAGTGGGTGTGTCAGTAAGGGTACACTTACAAGGTGTGTAACTAATTTCAGTGAGTTTTCAAATAAAAAAAAAAAACACCACATGTGTAATTTTTGTACATATTTGCAAAAATCATACCTCTCAACCTCATAGCACAAGAAATCTGGACAAAGCCTGAAATAATGTGGCGGGGGAACAGAGGCCCAAAAATAAAGACAGATTTTTAAGTATTGCTCTTAAAAACTTAGAAAGTTGCTAGAATAACATGATTTGTGTTAGCGTGCATTTTCTGGAGGATATGAAGTTTGAAACTCAAATATATGTCATTATTTAGTGAGTTCAGTCCTCTGTGGTACACCAGAAAACCAGAAATTTTATGAGGTACAGATCAAAGCTATGAGGCAGAAATTTGAACAGTTGAGACATATGGATACCCTACCTTTGATGAATACTGTTGTTCACTATTATCTATTTTTATCACACCTTTAAAGCAAAATTATAGAAAATGCAGTATAGTCTGCATGTCTGGTGTTAAAGCAGAGATAAGGGAAGAATGACCAGAATACACAGAGAAGACAAAGCTGCATTCCTGCAAACATATTCATAAAGGCTTGTGAGATCACTCAATGCACTAAATATGTTATCTTCACATGTACAACCAACTGAGACTGTTCAACTTGATGAACTGTTAATAGTGGATATGTCATGTAAATTGCTTGCATGCACATAATTTTATTGGCATTGCACATGTCAAAGAGACATAACCCACTAGAACTGTGTTTTGTAATTGCGATAGTCTGTTGGTTCAAATGCAGAGCTGTCTGTTTACATTTGTTTCACTTTTTATCTTTTCTGTTATTTTTTTGGCCGTACCATTTGTGTGGTGCTTAGTTTAGTGCAAATGCAGTTAACTGCCTACAAACTGAAAATTGATTGTCTGTTGCCAAATGAAGAGCAGACACACTCAGAGGCATTGCATGGCAGTCACTAACATAGAGAGTAATGACTGCAGAAATTAGATCTGTTACCCAACTGTCTTTGCAGCACAAGGAGTAAATACGTTGAACTAAACAAGAGAGAAGACAGGAAAAGCAGGTTGGAGTCCCACAGTAGTTATATTTAAAAGGTCATAATGAGTATTTACACAAGCAATATATATTCACTATTGCCTTTTAAATTTGTGCATTGCTTAACTATGTGCAAACATGGTTCACTACTTAAAGAAAAACGTGTAAAAAGTAATCTTGTTCACCTTTATATGTGCAAACAGGCTCAGTAGTAAGGGGTAGCTAGTAGTACTCTGGTTGTCTTTCGGCTTTTCCCGGTTTGGGGTCGCCACAGTGGAACTCCCTCCACTAATGATTGGCAGTAGATTTTCATGGTGCCGTGTTGCCAGCTCGATGCCCAACCTTCAACAAAAGCATGCCCATTCACGCATGTCTTTCAGAACGCTGCTCGACCCGCGGGGAGGACATGTAGACTCCACACAAAAGGCACTCCCCACACACTAGCTGAGAATCAAACGGGAGAACCTCTTGCTGTGAGGCAACAATGCTACTGCTACTCTGGACAGTACTGACTATGGAAAATAAATTGCTTGCTTAGCTTTTCCTGTGGCACCAGATACAAGTCCAATGAGTTTATAGCTAGAACACAGATGAGCTATGGTTCTAATCCAGCACACTCCACTTTTTAGTTAGGGTGTCCACTGTAATTTTTTCAAAAAATGTGATCATAAAGGTATTACTACATACCAATAGATATGTATAGCAGGTATGTTGAGCACAGATGTACTTTTGTAGGTATCATATGTATTATGCGGGTAACTGGGTTATCATGACTATGATGATTATGTAATAAAAAATGTATTTGCATATATGTGATGGATACAATAGTTTATTGACAATCATATAAAATTCTCGCATAACACAGATATAACTGTGGAACAGAATGTTATGTGAGGAATGTAACAAAACACAAATCTATTACTAAAGTTATGAAATTCTATCCATTTCTAGTATATTGTAAGACATTAGTCCTGCATCACAGATGAGAATGCAGAAGCCAGGACCTTATAATGTCACACACATACAGTCTTAAAGGAACTGTAGCACCAGTTAGTCTTTAAACTGTATATCTGTGATGATCATGATGGCCAAATATTTTCTGTGGCAAAGAGTAAAAATCACCTATGTGGAAATGCATGTTTTTTCTCTTTTACATAGGCTTGAATTCCACATTGTAATATTCTTTTTAACAGTGTGTAAGCCACCACACAATATGTGTCAAGTCATTCCACTGATCCCTCCAAGTCATGGCTTAAAATTCAAGTCATTTAGCATTTCAGTGTTGACTAGTGAAAAAGTGTGACCAGCACCATAAATCAATGTCAAATGTCAGATTATCCTTGCTGTTTCATAAAATTCATTACTCTTTGTTTGGCACTGTTTCTCTTTACTTACCATCATGCAAATGTAGTTAGCATGGTTGTGCATCTTTGTGCACTGGCTGTAAAAGAGAAAGTCATGAATTGGCAGGAAAACACTTGTACTGTTGTTGGAGGACCTTTGCATACATGGCAGGATATGAGAGGGATGGTGCCAAATTTAGAGCACAGAATTGGGATGTGGAGGAGTCAGAAATCTTTGTTGCACTACTTGTGAAGTGATACTGCTGTAGGCTTCTTCAGGAGGACTACACTGTGTCTCATTATAAGGCTGAGGCTTGAAACAGCTAAGGCTGTCTCCAGCATGACTGCCATACTACACATTGGGGAGCAATGCAGGCACCATTACAGTGACCTGAAATGGCACAAGCAGGCAAAACTCAACTAATGTATGGATGAGTTTAGAACTGCTGACATCCCAGAGTTGTGTAAGTATACAGATCAAACTACTTTAAATGTTATGGAAAGCTGTAGATTGCCAAGACTGGTATGGATAATGCTTTCATAGCTCTTTTTCTCTCTTTCTTTATTTTACAGCTGTACAGGTAATTTCAGCAAACAGGGAGGCACATGCTGAGAGACTGGAGAGATTCAGAGAGGCAAGGGGTATGTATGCAGCACAAATTAACATGATTGTATAAATATATTGGTATTCTATAGATCAGTAGCAACTTAAGCATGCAGATCTTAACTGTAACAGCAAGCATGCATGTTTTCTTCTGTAGCCATTGGTAATTGTATTAGGTAAGTGTAATAATATATTTTGATTATGCGGGTTTAGTTCATACAGGTGACACATATATTCATCAAATATCAATTTTAGATTGTAATTGCAGCAATATGGTTTAATGCCATGCTATTAAGTTAATCTGTAGGATCTTTAAAAGCATATATGGAATATTTGCATATTCCAAGGATTACTTGTAACAATTCACAATCATTTTTGGGACTGGGAAAACTGTATAGCTAATATAATTTAAAAAAGTATATTTATTGTAATAAAGCATGAATGTGACATATAATGGTTCTAATAATCTCTTTTTATGTGTCTCACCCACCCCTTATCTCTAATTTTTTTATTTAATTTTATTTATTTATTAATGGAAACACACTGTTCTGATGGCATACCTTTCTGCCAACAAAGCAAATTCTTTCAGCACAGGGAGGTGGGCCAACCACATCTGGGACGCAACCTGTCAGTAGTGCTTCTGCAGCTCCTGCACTTACCTGGCCCATCCATATCAGATAGCATTGCCCCAGTTGCTGATTCATTGGCACCTTCCTAGACAATTGGAGGAGTTGGTGATTATGTCATCCACCAGGAGATGCCAGGGATGGTGCATGATTGCATAGACACTGGTCTTGGTGCCTGCATCAGTCTCCTGGAGAAGTTGCTCCTTAAAATACAAAAGAAACTCCCACATCAAGTAGTCTTACAGGAGGTCAAGGAAGGAGACAGTAATGACAGTTCTTATGGTAAGGACTAGATTCTCATTGTCTCCATGTTTGACAGGCATGGAACTCCGATGTCCTTTACCTATCCCCAGTCATAGTGTCCCCCAACTTTTTGTGTCCATGACCATCCCTGTGTCTGTCTTGTGTGTCCTGTTTGTCTGCACCTGCTTCATTACCTACCCTACCTGCCTGACCCTCACATTCCTAGGTCCCTTCCCAACATTCCTCTCTTCTTGAAATTCAAAAAAAAAATTGGGCACCTGTCCCACAAAAAAAAAAATGTCCCCTGCTTAGCTATCCACTTTGCATATGTGTCTCCTATACACGCTTGATTTGGTCCAATTGGCTATACAATACTACTACATTGTTGTCACTCATTTGTTTTATAGTGATAATCCAAATTCAGCCAATTTTCTATACACGTTCATGTTACAGTGTTGAAAAGTGGATATATGTGTTTTTTCCTAATTCCTCATGCAAATTCCTATGTTGTTTCCCCTTTGCTTTTCATTCTGCTTGCCCACCTCCCATTTCACTACTTTCTATCAACCCATTTTCACACCTTTAATCTAGTCAAAAAATAGAATCACACACCACACATGTGGGCAGAAATGGCCCATAAAAAAGCTTTTACATTTTGTCCTCTGCATTCGTGTGGAGTTTGGGATCCTGCACGAATGCCAAGCCTTGGTGAATGGCTCTGTATGTCCTATGTCATAAACTGGTATGTTTTTGCCATTGGCTGCACTAGTCTGACTCCATGCAATGCTGCTTAAACACTTTGTGCTAAAGAAACTCATTGTTAAATCAGAGTAAATGCACTACTTTGAAACAGTTACTATGACAGTTCTTTAGACAACTAAATAGAGCAAAATGCAACTTCCTATGTGGAGTTACTCCGACAGATCTTTAGACTACTGAATAGAGAGAAATGCAACTTCCTATGTGGAGTGTGAACATAAATCACCTGACTGATTTTTTTTTTATACCCATAACATCAAGGGTTCGATTCCAGATGCATCTCACATCATTTCTTAGTGTGATGTCACATGTGTATGATAATGTTTAATCACCCACATCTTAACATTTGCCACAGATATGAGTTCTCATGGAGATATATTAAATACTGACCAAAATTGAGTATTTGAACTGACAACCAACCTCACAGCTATCACATATTTATCCAACCTTGTTCTGCTTGTCATAAGCCTGTTGTCCCCCTACTAACCCTTCTTTATCCTTTTCAGTCACTTCATGCTACACAGTATGACAGCTTTCTAATGATAGCAGACCAAAAAACTTGTCTACAAGTGCTCTATTACACCAACCATTATGTGTATGTTCATCTCTCCTTGTATGCATCACTTTGCTCCCACCCCTCTTTAGTGCTCCCACCCCTCTTTATATGTTTGTATCTATTAGGCTGATGAATGTACATATCATCTCATGGTCTCTGCATACTGACATGACTCTGCTGATGGATAATACAAACATGTTACCTTGATTCAATAGTTTAGCAGTGCTGCTGTAGTGTGCAAGGTTTAAACATCTGCTGTAGGATTTCCTTTATGTCATGTTCAGGCGATGAAGAATGAAATGTTCATTTAATTTGACGTGGATACTGACCTTACTGTGAGGAAGCATACTGCACACACTTTGCAGGATATCTGGCCCTACACAAATAGTTAGCATATCTGCTGAGACATAATAGTCATTTCAAAGGACGTAACACCCCTTGTCATTTCTAGAAAGCTGTACACACAATTAACTTATGATTTTCAATGAGGCCTTCAGAACAGCTACTAGTTGCAGAACTGTATTGTGGTAGGCTTTATTGAAAAAATGTGGGGAAGACACACTTTAATGTAGTCATTTATAGTCACATTTGCAGTCTAGATCACATTTACATAGCTAAAGCCATCCTGACACAATTTGTAAAAAAAGAAAATAATCTGGATTTGAATCCTGCCTCAGCAGTGCTCTGATCAGGAGATCACTGCTATTACACTCTGTGCCACAGAGAAACCAAGGCAACAGGTGTATTTTCCACACTCAGTACTGCTCAGAGTGCTGTTGACCATGCATCGGCATTTAGGCCTGTTTGCGTGAAGGAAGGTGAATTAAATTAAATCTTACACTTTTTGTTAAAGGATAGAGCCATGTTTGCTTGGCACTTAATGTCTCACAAAAGGAGAAGGCAATGGTAACAGTAACTGATGTAATAAAAGTTTAGCCACAACTTTTCAAATGTAGACTACACAATGAACACCACAGTATTTGCCAGCAATTTCTCCCATAATATTTCTTACAAACTACATCACATGTTCAAGTTTAATTCATGAAATGTGAATCACACATGTGCTAACACTTTGCCATCCTCCACACAAATCAGTTTCTTGGTGATGCTCTAAGTAAACAGGTCTTTGGCATACCTTGCTGTGGTTACTGGGCTGTTATCTTCCATTACATGGAAAGGCATTCATAAACATAAGAGAAGGAGAGGGACATAGGTGGTAATCCATTAAGTACAGAAGAAGTAATTAGGGACCTGGGGACCCAAGTTGATAGCAATCTCTCATTTGACAACCACGTGGCCAAAGTGGTTAGAAAAACATTTTATATAGCCCACCTAATCATGAAGGGATTCACATCTAGATCAGGGGAGGTCATCGTGCCTCTTTACTCATCCCTCATCAGGCCCATAATTGAGTACAATGCCCCTTTTGGGATGTACCTTACCAGACACCTGCAGCAACTGGAAAGACCCCAAAAGTACCTCACCAAGAGGATAAAAGGGCTCAAGCAGATGCGAACTCCAGCTCTACTCAGTGGCATACCGCCTGTTCAGAGGCGATCTGTGCCTGATGTATAAAGCCATGTCCAACCCGGAATTAATGGACATGCTGCAGCTCAGAAAATCCAAATCCCATCGTGCTACGCACTCGAGAGACTTGAACCTCAGCACTGAAATAAATAGGACATGCTGGAGGGACAGATTCATAACCCAGAGGCTCCCTTCACTCTGGAATAAAATCCCAGTCCAGGTTAGGCAGAGTCCCTCATTGACTCTCTTCAAGAGGAATCTTGATGAGTGGATGGGAGATCATAGGTTTACCCCAGGTATCACTTCTGTGTCACTGTTAGACAGAGGCACAGTATACTAACCTCTTAAAAGGGCATAGCAAAATAAATTTAAAATGGGTGGCGAAAGCCAAACACATTCTGGCTAGGCTTATAAATGCCCTAGGGCAGATAGCCTAGTATGAACCTATGAACCTATGAACCTATGACATGTGTGTTTGACTTAACATATATTTTCTGATATTCATGTGTGCCCTGCAGCAATGCACTTGCAACTGATACAGCAGTACATGACCCATTGTCAAGCAGACTACAGAAATGTAGAGCATACCTGCATTGGCACATTTGGTATGGGTTTATACTGACACTGAACATTGGTCAAGCATGGTCATATCACATTGATATTGTCTTTAAATTCTATTAATGTGGACATAACTTCATCTGAATATGAATATACACATCTCCACCCTTTCAGCACTCGCGTTTCCAAAGTGTGTGTGTGTGTGTGTGTGTGTGTGTGTGTGTGTGTGTGTGTGTGAGTGTGTGTC
Source organism: Protopterus annectens (assembly GCF_019279795.1). Taxonomy (NCBI): domain Eukaryota; kingdom Metazoa; phylum Chordata; order Ceratodontiformes; family Protopteridae; genus Protopterus; species Protopterus annectens. The sequence goes on from NC_056739.1 coordinate 1,671,651,532, forward strand.
TGCCCATGCACATGTGTGTGTGTGTGTGCGTGTGTGTGTGTGTGTGTGTGTTTGTGTGTGTGTGTGTGTGTGTGCGTGTGTGTGTGTGTGTGTGTGTTTGTGTGTGTGTGCGTGTGTGCGCGTGTGCACATGTGCATGTATATCTGTGAGCATGTTATCTAAACATCATGAGAAACTGAGAAACAGGTACATGCATGGTTCAGTTCTGCAAGATGCATTCATGGTAGCTTCTTTCAAATAGGTTACTAGGATGTATTTACATGTATTTTGCAAATTGCAGTCACATATTCATATCCCAAGTCCAGCCTTTGCACAAAAGTCTTGCAACAGTATATGTTACCTACGACACTATGATGAGGTCATCCTCTATAAAGAACATGGTAACAGTGATAAAATCAGACATCTGCAATGGCATGAGTGTTTCTCCCGCTTGTGTAACTAGTTAGGTAGGGGGTGAAATTGCAAAACAGTTAACTTGTGTGTGTATCTGTATGTCTGTGTGTGTGTGTGTGTGTGTGTGTGTGTGTGTGTGTGTGTGTGTGTGTGTGTGTGTGTGTGTGTGTGTGTGTGTGCATAGTCATAAGAGTTTGACTCCAGATCCTGCTGCCCTCACTCAAGTATCATTTAGAAAATACTTTTGCAAGGGTACATGACTGCAAAGCAATTTCCTACAACCTTCACACCATCATCTTCTCATCATACATTGATGATAGCTTCTATAAAGTACACTCTGACAGTGTACAAGTCAGATTTTAGCTGTGGCACTAGCATTAAGTATTCTGTTCTTCAGCCTGTGTCACTAGTTAGATAAGGGATCAAATATCCCACCAATCAACTTGTGTGTGTGTGTGTGTGTGTGTGTGTGTGTGTATGTATACTCAGAAGAGCTTGACGCCAGGTCCTGCTGCTCTTACTTAAGCATCATTCTAAAAATGCATTTGCACTGGTACATGACTCCACAGCAATTTCATACCGACCTCCCAATATCATCTTCTCACCATACACTGTTGATGTCATGCTCCATAAAGTACATTCTGATATTACTAAAGTCAGACTCGTGCTGTGACACTAGCATTAAGTACTATATTCTTTAGCTTATGTAACTGGATAGATGGGAGTTCGAATTTCAAAGCAGTTAAACCTGAGTGTGTGTGTTCATCCAACTATCACTCTGGAGACAGTTTTACACTGGGATGTGAGTCCACATCTGTGTTACACAAGCCACCCTAGATTTTCTTCTAAGTATACACTGATGATGTCATCCCCTATAAAGTGCACTCCAACAGCATTAAACTCAAATGTCTGTGCTGGTACTAGTGTTGAATAATGTGTTCTCTAGCTTGTGTAACCTAGATAGGTAGGGGATCTAATCTCACAGCAGTCAATATGAGTTTGTTCATTCAACTAGCAAGGTGGAGGCAATTTTACATTGGGATATGAGTCCACATCCATATCATACAACCCTCTCAAATATCTTCTTTTTCTCAGCAGCCACTGATGATGTCATCCTCTTTAAAGTGCACTCTAACACTGTTAAAGTCAGACACCTATGGTGGTGCTAGTTTTACATTATATGGAATCCAACTCTATACCTACACAGGTGTGTTCAAGTCTGACCTCAAACAACTGGTGCTTGTGGGTGGTGATATATTATGGTCATTGTTTGATGTTTTGACTCTCTTTTCATTTGACTCCCACTCAGGAGGACATTTTACATAGCCCCATTAATCCCACATCCTCGGTTTCCTCTGTACACATATCATCCTTTCTGTGGAACACTGAGGATGTCATCATCTGAAAGATGCATGCAGCCATTATGAAGCAGAGCTCTTACATTGCACTGTGCAAACCATCTTCCAAACACTGGATGTGTAATTGCTAATTCTGTCATGGGGTGCTGCATATGTCACATACAGACAGAGGCAGTCTGCAATAAAACCAAACAAATACACACATACACAGATACACCTAATATCTTCCATCACATAGATGTGCTGACTTTGATTTAAATGGTATAATAATGTCTAGGATTTTATGTGCTCTTCACTGTTAACCTAGCAATGTTGTTTGACATTCTGAAGATTGCAAATATCTAAGACAGTGTCATCCACATGTGCTGTTTTGAGGTGTGGATGGACTTTTGATCTAAAACAGTGTATTCCAATCTGTGATTTGAGCTACTGGTTTGATGGCTGCTGCTGTCATTTGTTCCTTCCATAACAGCTGTAGTAATATGCCTCCTGAGGACTGTTGACATTGGATGATGATATGTATATTGTTGCCTTAGTAAGGCATGTGTTCTTGTAGTGGAGTATATCAATATTCTGCACAGTTCTCATTCAGCCATCACAGCCACAACTGCAGTATGGCACAGGTGTGCATGTGTATACCTAGCATCTGGAAAAGTTATCTGACATATAGCAATGTTATGTCATAATTATTACATGGGCACATACTGCTGGGTTCATCCACATGTTGTAATGTTGTTATATACACAAACATATGACATGCTCAGATTCACTTGCAACCTTGGGGGATTCATTGTATGCATAATTGTGTTGCTCTTCACAAGGATTATTCATGTATTTCACAGCAGCACAGTGTGACTGTTAGCATTTGTGTCATTAAATGTTCTGCATTAACTGCCTCCACCTCAGTTATAATGTGTCCATACATTTTCACTGATAAACATATAGCCATATGATGTACAACTGATATAATGATAGAAATACTTTGAGTTGCATGACTGTGTTAACAGTTCCACTGTATTGTATGTGATTCACATCCAACATTGTATTTGGAATATATGTCACAAAGCATTTTGTAACTGTATCTGAAATCTTAAGGGGAATACCCAGCTATGTGCAGATATGGCCACCCATTCTCAACTAGATGAAATAGACAACCGACTAGTTGGCAGATTTGGATCAAACTTCAACCCTTCCTGTCCCCACTGGTCATCACCTAAAGTATACCTGCTATCATTCTTTAGCCTATTATCTCAAGAGAGTAGGTCATCTCTGCCCTCTCTAAAGTGACAAACATTGCATCAATGGGCCCTGGCAAGATCTCAGGTTGCCATTGAAATATTTTCAAACCTGACCTAGCAGACCCACTTGGATCCCTATTTAACCACAACCTCCAGACAGGCTATGTTCCAGCAAAATGGTGAACAGCAACAGTCATCTCTCTGCAGAAGGGGGGCCATCAACATACCCAGGGAATTATAGAGACATAAGCCTCGATAGCCTCATCAACAAGGCCATGAAAATAATCATCATGGACCCTATCAACAAGGACATAAATAATCTCCCAACTCTAGAACTAACTCAGTTTGGATTTTTTAAAGGTAGATCATGTGTATTAAATCTGGTTGACTTCTTTGAGAAAGTTACTAAGGCCATGGATGAAGAAATGACTGTCCATTCCACCTAACTTGACCTGGCCATGGCATTTGGCACAATTCTCCACTCGGGTGTTATAGAGAAACTCTCTCAACTGGGCATAAATGCCTATGTCACCAGTCTCACTACCAGGACACATACTGTCAATGTGTGTGAATTCACCTCTAGCAAGAAGCTAGTCACCAGAGGCATACCACAGTATTTTGTACCATGCCATTTCCTAATCTATATTTATTTCTCAAAAGTCAGTGAAAATGTAGACAGTCTTTGTCTAACCAAGTTTGTTGCTGACTGCAAATTGAGGACTATCACTTGAATCCATGAACAATACTGATATACTGCAGAAAGGATTAACACACATACATGATTGCTACCAGAGCCATGAGGAGAAACTAAATGCAAAAAATACAAAAATCATTCTCTTTTGGAAAGCAAATACCTAGGCAGCACCAGCCTAAGAGTAGACCCAGTGGTATGTGATCTGGGTACTCAGGCTGAAACTAATCTGAACTTCAAGCATCCGATTTCCACAGTAGTGAGAAAGTCCTCTTATGTGGCAAATGTATAAGTAAAGTCATGGCATCCAGATCAGAGGATGTTATAATTCCATTGTACTCAGCCCTCATCACACCAGTAATTGAGTACACTGCACCCTTTGGCACATACCTCACCAGACATCTGCAAAAGCTGGAGAAAACCCAGAGTTTTCTCACTAGGAAGATAGAGGTTATAAAAAACAAGTCCTACATGGAAAGAGTGAAAGCCTTATCACTGTATTCTGTCTCCTACAGACTACCAAGGGGCAATCTGTGGCTGGCCTACAGGGCAGTATCCTATCTGTCCCTGATGGAAATGTTACACATTTGTAAGTCAAACTGCACAGGGATCACTCATTCCAAGGATTGTAACCTAGCCTCTAAAATAAATAAATCATGTTGGACAGATAGATACAGCTCTCAGAGATTACATCTTCTCTGAAACAAGCTTCCCATTCACGTAAAGCAAAGTCTTTCCCTAATCCTTTTCAAGAGCAACTTAGATCAATGGATGTGTAATCATACATTTACTCATGGGGTGGTACCCATGTCACTCATGGACAGAGGCAGTCAGTATTGCATACCATAGCATAGGCTCATACCTTTGTGAAATATGTTCACCTAGCTATTGAAACTTGCACTTGGGTTAAATCTGGCTAGACTTGCATGGGCTCCTGGGCCATTAACCTTGTACTCTCTTATGAACCTATGAAGTGCAGCTGTAGCCTAGGTACAGCTATAGTGTGACTGTACCACTACATCATCAGCATTACCACTTGATAGTTTGCATGAACACATATGGATGTGTCAGGATTTCATGACACTATAACATTATGACTGGCAATATCTGGGGACAGTGATTGTATGTCACTTACATTTCTTGAGTTTTGACATGTTTTCATAGTGGGTGCTCAATACATTGTTTGGTATGTGTACCGTATTACAGTGACAACTTCATTGATCATTGAAGTTTGACTTCACTCTGCTGTACTTTCTATGTACATGAACATAGTTGATGCATTGCCATCATTCCCATATACTGCTGTAGCATTCATTATAATTTATTTATTTATTTATTTTACATTTGTTGACCGGGCTATTCTAACTGGATATATGTCCATTTTTAGTAGAGGCCCGGGGAGATAGGCTCCGAGGAAACAAACAAAATCACATATACAAAAATGAATGTATACAATGAACATTGCAGGTGCAGTAAAGAGAATAATCAAAGAGGTCATTCGTTCATAACATAGTGCAAAATATACAGATACAATTAGTATAATACAAAATGTAGCTGCAATACATCATAAAGAAAAAGATGGCAGCTGAATTATACAATATATTAGTATACAAGTAGTCATAAAGAAAAAGTAGGAGCTGAAATTATACAATACATTAATAAAAGTAGTCTCCTTAATGAGATTCTGAAGATGTAAGTAATAGTATAGAAGGACAATGTAAGTTGTTATTAAGAAAAGGAACTTGATTACTGAGAAGAGGAAGGTAGGTTGAACCAAGTAAGAAGAGCTAGTTGATCAGTCAGGTTTAGTACAGAAGCACAACCAGTGTGTTCTGAGGAAAAGTTTCCATTTGGTTTTAAAGAGTGATATAGAGGGCAGAGAGGAAAGTTCATTAGGAAAAAGGTTCCAGGATTTTCCAACAGTATTAGAGAAAAGAGAGTCCCCAGCCCTGTTGCTTGAATTACAAATATTTACAAGAAGTTTATGTGATGATCGTAAGGTCTTTAGACTGTTGTAGGGAGTAATGAGTGTAGATAGTACAGGGGTATTGGTAGGTTGGTAAAGGGTTTTATGGGCAATGGTCAGTTGGTGGAATTTAAGCTGATTTTGTAATTCAAGACATCCTAGCTGCTTTAGATTAAAACAGTGGTGGGTTCTGAAAGGGTTACCTGTAGCAAATTTGGCTATGTTATTGTAGGAGTTTTCCATTTTATTAAGGTTGTTTTTAGAGAGATTAGTATATACGGGTGAGGCATAGAGGAGAATAGAAGTTAGATGGATGTGACCAATAGTTATTCTAGCTGCAGGAGATAGGAAGGGTTTGATCCTGTAGAGAGAGCCTAATTTTCTATTAACAGATTTTAGAGGATTGTTAATATGGGTGTTGAAGCTAAGGTTGTTATCTATGGTAATACCTAATAGTTTGGTAGTTGGATCTGGGGATATGAGAATACCATTATTTGATGCTACTGTGAAGTCTATTGGGGGGGGGACTTACAAGTAAGAGTAAAAAGGAGGAGTTTAGTTTTTTGGGGTTTCAGAAGGAGACAGTGCTGTGTAAACCATTGTTCAACTGTGTTAAACACATTTTGGGTAAGGGAGTGAAGTTCAGATATAGATTTGGCTGAGCATATACGTGTGGAATCATCTGCATATTGCATGCATGTAGCTTGGAGGATTGCTAGGTGAAAGTCGTTGATAAATATAGAAAACAGGAGAGGTCTTACTATGGACCCTTGAGGAACACCAATGTTAATGGGCAGATGGGTAGATAGAATGTTAAGCCAAAATACAGCCTGTTGTCTGTTATCTAAGTAGGACTGGAACCATTTTATAGCTAGTGCATTTAGTGACAGGGATTTGAGGATATTTATAAGTATCTGGTGATTTACCATATCGAATGCCTTAGACAGATCTATAAACAGTACAGTGGAAAGCATATTGAGGTTACGTTTTTTTGTTAAAAAAGTCAGTAAAGGAAAGGAAGGCAGTAGTAGTGCTGTGGGAAAGTCTGAAGCCATGTTGAGAGTTTGAAAGTAAGTTATTTTGGATTAGGTGGTCTAACAATTGTCTATGGATGCATTTTTCTATGATCTTTGCTAAGGGAGGAAGTAGGGCTATGGGACGGTAATTGGAGAGTTCAGTAGAGTTGCCACCCTTGTGAAGGGGGATAATATGGGATACTTTCCAAATTTTAGGGATGTGTCCTTCACTGATGGTTCTATTGATGAGAATGGAAATGGGAAAGGCGACGGATTTGGCTGCCTTTTGTAGATATTCAGTAGGTAGTTGGTCTGCTGAAGGAGTGCACGGTTTCAGTTTTTGGATAAAGGTAAGAATATATGTTGTTGGGACTGGTTGGAAGAGAAATGGAGGGGATAAGTTAGAGTTAAAGTTGGATATACTTAAGTTCTGAGAAGATAACTGACTGGCAAGAGTTTGAATAGCCTCAATGAAAAAGGTATTAAAGGCATTAGCAGTCTGCTTGGGATTCTCCTGGTCTGTGCCTTGTGGGTTTGGTGTGATGGATTGACCTGGGTGTAATAATTGATTAATGCTCGCTCAGAACTTTTGTGGTTTATTATGGTGAGTCTGCTGGAAGTGTAGGTAGTAGTTTCTTTTGTCAGACAGTATAGCTTTTTTAGTTTCATTTCTCAGCTGTCTGAAGTTTAAATTGGTCTACTGGGATTTTAGTTAAACAAGATTTATTCCAGTATTTATTTCTGAGATGGATTTTTTGCCTGGTTTCTTTTGAAAGCCATGGGGTAGATTTAATTCCCATTCTAATAGAGCGGGTTGGTGCATGGTGGTCTAGTATGGCTAGGAAGTTAGAATTAAAGTAATTAACAGCTTCCTCCAGTGTGAGGCATTTTAAGGGAGACCAGTTATATGCTCTTAGTTCTCTCTGGAAGAGATCGGGGTTGACGTTTTTCTTGGTTCTAATTGTCCCAGATATTGGATTTAAGCCTGATGATTTAGGTTAGTGAGTGGTCACTTACATCATCATGGAGGGTTCCAGTTTCATATGTCTGGGGATGATTATTTATGAGAATCCATTCTAAGGTACTTTCTTATTAGGCTTGTTTATCCTGGTAGGGGAGGTAATGGTTTGAGAAAAACCAAAAAGGTCAATATGGCTGGTAAGATGGCTACTGTTACAACACTTCCAATCAATGTTAAAATCACATAGGAATATTGTTTCTTGGGGTAAATTTTGGGATAACCAACAAAGGATATTTTCTATGGTGACAATGCTATTACCAGGAGGAAGATAGATACAGATAATATAGATGGATTTGAATGTGTTAAGTTGAAGCTTGGTAATAAGAATTTCAGCGTTGGAGTCTTGAGGTGGTTTATAGTCATAGGTAGTAATCTGTAACCCAGCTTTAAATAGGATAGCTACACCACCACCCTTTTTGGTTGCATGATCAAGTCACAAAATATTATAACCAGGTGGGATGACTTCATTGTCTTTAGTTACAGGTATTAACCAAGTTTCTGTTAAACAAAGAATGTCAAAGGAGTAGACTTCCAAGAGAGCATGGAGTTGTGTAACTTTGTTATTAATACTACGTATGTTGAGGAGAGCTAATAAGAGTGAGTGAGGTGGTTTGGTAAGGGAATGGAAAGTAGAGTGGTTGAGGAGTTGAGTGGTAGTAACAGTTGTTCGGCCTGGGTTTGGTTGAATGTTTCCATCCTTTAAAGAGAAGAGTAGTGTTTGAAGTCTAGGATTTGGGAATTTACTATATAGAGTTAGAGATTTTCTGGGATTGGGAGAGTCATATCTAATGTGGGCTATCCTATGGCATTTTTCTAATAGATAGCTGGGTGTAGATGTTATGTTAACATGGTTAGTGAAAATAGGTAGAGAAGGAGAGGTAGATAGCTTATTGAGGTTGAGAAGGTGTGGATATAATGGGTGTTCATAGGAGGTTAGCAGGTAAGCTAAAGTTAGAGGTGGTAGAAGTGTAAGTATGAGTAACCTCTGTAAGAGGACTGGGGTGGGTAGTTTATGCATCTGGAAGGGTAAGTTGTTAGATTGCTGTTATAGGCTCGGAGGTATACTAGGTGTGGAAAGGAATAGGTGGAGGGTGTGGTGGGAGAGATAGGGAGTGGTAAGTGAAAGGAGGGAATTGGAGTTAAGTGGCTAATGGTGAAGGGTTTGTGATTCATGGAAGAGGGAAGGGGTGTGGTTAGATGGTATAAGAGTAGGACCCCTGGGGTGGGTGGGATTTGGGGGTAGGGTAGGGGAGCGGAGTGAGCCAGCAGAGCGAACGGAGCGGGTAGAGACAAGTGACGGAGAAGCTAGAGAAGAAACTATCAGCAATGCTAGTAACTGAGGGAAAGTTAGGCAAGTCAGGAGTGGGAAAGATCAGAGATAAAACAGAAGTCTATGAGAAAAAAAAACAGGTGGGTGTAGACAGTTGAAGTAAAGGGTAAGTGAGAAAATAAGCAGGTCTAGGACTTAAGAGATGTGTAATTACAGAAGAAATACAGCAGGATAAGCAGGAGATAAAGGATGGGATAAGAGTGCCACCTAATGGGCAGATCTAGTATTGCAGGTAAGTATGTAAGGGAGATAGCTGGTTTAGAACTAGGAAAGGAGTGATAGCTAGTAAAGGGGTTATTATAAAGTAGAAGAGGTTTGTTGGATACAGGGTAGATGGGAGGGTGTAAAAGCTGCTGGCTGTTCAGGCTTGTAGCGTACTTTAGAACCTCTGAAGAAATAGTAGACGGTAGTCAGCTTTACAAGCAGGACTTAGACAACCACATACGTTCTTGCTTCCTTGAGAGAGGGTGCAGGGAAAATAAGGCTGTTAGATGAGACCGTAGGTATTTCATTAGGGTCCTTTGTCACCAGGTAGGTAGGTTCTTAGAGACTATATCAGGAACAGCGCAATGGGGAGCAGGGTACTTTAGGGAGAAAGAGAGACAAACGTGGAGGAGAGAAAAAAAGAGTTTGCACATAGCAGGTAGTTATGACAATTAAACAAACAAAAAAGCTTTACATGAAGACACAATTAATAAAGTAGCTTATATTCATGCCCTTATTTTTGAAAGAAGCTATTGGAATCACTTTTAAGCTAGTAGTACTGTGACATTATAAAGCAGTCTAAACTATCATTTAGAGGAACTCTGAATCAGGTTTATTGACATTGGGAGCAAGCAAAAACAAAAACATAAGCTTCTAATATCCAAATATAAACTATACCAGCAAAAATAAAAAATAACTGGAAAGCTACCTTAGAGAGAAATTACTGTACTAATCTATGCAGGGACAGTGAGTTTACAGTGTGGAATACAACACTGAAAAAAGAAAAATAATACTGTCACTTACTAGAGATGCTACACCCGGAGGGCTTTCAGCTGCAATTAGAGCAAATATGGCATTCAGGGTTTTAAAACCTTTGGTGTGTTGTACCTGAGCAATCACTTGGGGGGGGGGGACCTTCAATTGGAATTTAAAGTAGCAGGGGAGAATCCAAGGGACTCTGCTAAACCTAGCTAATTATCAAGGACAGCCAAGGAAATAAGGTAAACATACAGTCACCCTTGTTCAAGGACTGGAAGGTTTCTCCAAGAAAAACTATGTACAGGAATACACCACAGGTGGAAGTTGTATGCTGCTTACTAGCCTGCAATGGCAGATTTTATTCTCTTTTATATTTGTATTCCCCTTTGCTCATTGATTGCTGCATACAATGTAGCTAAAGATAAAAGCAGCTGGAGACTTTGCATCTCTCTTTGGTGTTTAGTGAAGAATAAGTATTGAGGAAGAGGGACTGAAGGCTATGACTATTGAGAGGGGATAAATACCTTCACATATAGCAAATTATCAACAGTGAAATGGAATGAAAGGGGTTGGGGTGGGCTAAGAGGAAGAAGGTTTACAGCTATTGCCCCTGGGGTATGCACTCTAGCTGACTGTAAAAGATTTTAACAAGGCATAACAGTAGTTACAAAAGCTGGCACCTACACTACACATGTGGCAACAACAAGGTTCCTGGAGTTAATCCAGGGGCTGCAGTCTATTTTTTGGATAGTTGCTGGTTAGAGTTTTCTTTGCTTTTAGCTGGAGTGAGAGGATTCCTTGCTCACACAAGTGGGGGTGAGGCCCAAAGCAATCAGGTCCTCAGTGGCTACTACACAAGTGGCAACAACAAGGTTCCTGGAGTTAAAACAGGGGCTGCAGTCTATTTTTGGATGATTGCTGGTTAGAGTTTTCTTTGCTTTTAGCTGGATTGAGAGGATTCCTTGCTCACACAAGTGGGGGGGGGGGCAACATGATCAGGTCCTCAGTGGCTACTACACAAGCAGCAACAACAAGGTTCCTGGAGTTATACCAGGCTGCAGTCTATTTTTGGATGATTGCTGGTTAGAGTTTTCTTTGCTTTTAGCTGGAGTGAGAGGATTCCTTGCTCACACAAGTGGAGGGGGGGCCCAAAGCAATCACATCCTCAATGGCTACTACACAAGCAGCAACAACAAGGTTTCTGGAGTTAAACCAGGGGCTGCATTCTATTTTTGGATGATTGCTGGTTAGAGTTTTCTTTGCTTTTAGCTGGAGTAAGAGGATTCCTTGCTCACACAAGTGGGGAGGGGGACCCAAAGTGATCAGGTCCTCAGTGGCTTAGAGATGCTACACCTGGAGGGCTTTCAGCTGCAATAATGGAGCTCTTCTTAATTCACACATCAATGGAAGATGCCTCAGACAATATGCATTGGTATTACATGTGTCAGATGCATGCAATACCCAGCTGTGTGTAGGGAATCCACTCATAATAGTGTGGTGTTTGTATCTGTTGTTATCCATATGGCCAATACCGATTTCAGCCAAGGATGCTTTAGTCAAGTGTATCTCATTTGGCACAATGAGCTCCCACATTTCTGGTAGGCCATACAGAACTATTCTTTGGGATGTGTACCCATTAGGATTTGATGGTGTACATTCACCTCAAGGTGTTCTACTAGATGTTTGTGTGATACGTCTTTCTGTGTTGTACACAGTAAATGCACAGCTCACTGACTACATTGATGACATGGGTTTGAAACTTGCAGGTGGTGATTGTAGCATATGTATCATGCAAACCTATCAGCTGGCCCTGATTTCAACTCCATTTTCAACACTGTCCCCTTAAACCCTCCAAAAATTGGTAATTTTTGGGGAAGAGGTGGTGCATTCCACTTTTAAAATAAATTACCACAGTTGTAGATGTCTGTTACTGAAGAACATATATAACAAGTTACGCTAACATATTCTCTCATTGCCACAGATTAATGGTCATAGTACTGTAAAGTGTCCAGGATTGTGCTTGTTTCTGTCTACGTTTACCAAGGAGTCTGTTGTTATGTGTCCCTGATTGGTTGAGAGTTATAGTGGCATGTCAGTCATATTCAAGCAAGTCATTTTTCAGATCTTCAGAGTATGCACATACCCCTAATTTATATACCATCATCAGCATCAGCCCCCTTTTTCCCATTTTTTCTACATGGTGTCAGGGTATTGGGTTAACTGTTGCCAACTCTCTCATTTCTGTGCCACAGTCCTGCCTTCTTCAACACTGATGCCTGACTGTCACAGATCTTTTTCACACAATCCATCCACCTCTTTGCTGGACATCCTCACTTCCTCTTATCTTCTTCCTGTCTGTCCCAAATTTTCCTCACCAGATTGTCCTCTGCTTTTATGCATGTGTCCAAACCACCATAATCTGTTGTCTTTGATCTTTTCTACAATTGGAGCTACTTTGGCTTCTGCTCTTATGACTTCCTTTCTTCGTCTGTCCCACAGTGTGCATCCTACCACCCTTCTCAGGCAATTCATTTCCATCACCTCTAGCTTTTTCAACTATTCTGCCTTTACTGCCCAGGTTTCTGTAACATACAGTAGTAATGGTCACACCACTGTCTTGTACACCTTACTTTTCAGCTTCCTTGGCTTTCTGTCATAGAATACGCCCAATACTCTATGCCAGTTGGTTGTAGCCCCTCTGATTCTAGCTTTGACCTCTTCATTCAGACTTCCCTTCTCCTCAGCCACCCCTCCCAGATACTTGAAGCTGTTTACCTCTTCCACTATCATCCCTTCTATCTCTATTCTCAACTTCTTCTGATTTTCTCAATTTGCTGCCATTACCATCATCTTATCTGTGCTTAGTTTCATCCCATGTGTCTTCTGTTTTGCATTTTATTCTCCTATCCTTTGCTGAAGTTCTAGCTCAGAGTCTGCCTGTAATGCCACATCATCTGCATACAGCAACTTTGTTGATCTGTCCCTTCTGACCTGTTTACTAATGTAGTCCATCACCAGTATGAACATCAGTGGGCTCAGGGCTGAAGCCTGGGAACTCCTCTGTGAGGCTGAGCACTGTTCATACTTGAGTCATTGGGTCCTTGTATATAGCCTGCACTAATTCTACTAGTGTTTCTGGGACTTCAAACCACCACAGTACTGCCCAGATCAGCTTTCTAGGGACCTTGTCATATGCTTTATCCAAGTCTAGGAATACCCAGTTGGATTCTCTCCTCATCTCTAGCTTCTTCTCAAGTATCTGTCTTACTGCAAAAATTGGGTCAATTGTGTTGCATCCTGATCCGAATCTGAACTGCTCATCTCCCATCTTACATTCTACTACTCTGAGTATCTGTTTATCAAGCACCCACTGCAGAACTTTCATGCAATGTGATAGGAGTCTGATGCTTCTGTACTGCCCACAGTTGTAGATATCTCATTTGTTCTTGTATACTGGCATGAGTATGCTTATTCCCCAGTCATCTGGAATACACCTTTCTCTCCATACTGCTATTAGTACCCTCAGGAGCCATTTCTCCCCTATCTCACCCAACATCTTTATCATATCTGCTGCTTTCCCTGACTTAATTTTCCTTAGTGCTGTTCTTACTTCTTCTAGGGTGGGCTCCTCTTCTTCTCTCATTGTAAGCTGTTTTTAGGGCAGTACAGCTTCTGTGGGGGTTTCATCATTCAGAAGCTGCTGGAAATACTCTTTCCATCTACCTTTGATGTCCAAACTGGTGAGCAGGTTGTTGCTGGCATCCCTTGTGTTTGACTATTTATCTTTCTGTCTTTGCCTTGTAACATGATATAGTTTCTTTGTGCCATGTACTAAGTCACTTTCCAGAAATTGGTAGAGTATCTCCAATGCCATATTCTTTGCTATTACAACTTCTTTCTTAGCTTCGTTGTTAACCAACCAGTAGTCCTTCCTAGTCTGGTCAGTCTTTTCTATATCCCACTTCTACCTGCACTCCTTCTTTCTTTTGATAACTTATGCATTACACAACCAGCTTCCAGCTTCCATATGTACCTTATTTCCATACCTGGCTTGGCCACATATCTTTCTGTAGTCCTAACATATGCTTGTGTATGTTGGTCACTCTTGTATGTGATCGTGTAACTGTCTCTCTTTCTGAAGCATGTGTTGGCTACTATTAAGCCATTTGCCAGACTCTAGAATGGATTCTCTTTCCTTTATTCCTGTTGCTCTACCCATGTGGATGAAGACCCAGTCCTCATCTACTGTCTGTGCATTCAACTCACCCATTATCAACACTAAGTCTTGCTTTTTCTAGTAAGTCCTGCAAATGCTGTCTGAATGCCCCCTGCTGTGGGGGTGGGGCAAAGGCTGAGATTATGAATTCTGCCCCTCTCATTACACTGGCTGTGGTCTGATTGCCATCATTAATTCTGATGATACCGCTCACTGCCTTCTGAAGGCTCTCTCTAGAGTCTGGATCCCAAGCTAAAGTGGCTTTGCTGCACTGCCCTTCCATCTCATCTCATCTCATCTCAGGATGTCCAGCCTTTATATCACCCAAGCTTAGACAGCCAGCCAGTAGCTTATTGACCCAGGGTTGATGGTGCTGGCCAATAAAGGCACATATATCTAGCATCCTCAACCCACTTATCACCAGTAACTACCCATGCCCACATTAGTCAATATGACCAAATCACCTAGAGCCATATTTTACACCATCGAGTGGCTAGCCCTGCCACAGCCCACAGTCTGTGATCCATATCCTCCTATCTTGAGGATACTGTGCACCACAGTAGATGCCCAAAGCGGTTGATCTGTACAACTCTTTGCCCCCTATAGCTTATCATGTAGAGTCTGTGCTGCTGCCTAGAGTTCCATTCATTGGTGAATTTGAGATGAAAACATTCAGCATGTTTTTTGAACATGGGAGAAATCCCACACAGACACAGGGAGATCGTGCAAACTCCAAACAAGAATTGGTCGGAGGTCAGGATCAAACCGTGTACCTTGTGTATGGGAGAAGAAGACCTTAACCATTATGCCAACTGGTCTCTGGTCTAATTTATATACCATCATTTCTAATAAATGTCCTCTCCAGTGAGCATGTCAGTGATGTTTACATGTATTTATTTATTTATTTATTTTATTTATTTTACATTTGTTAACCGGGCTAGTCCAACTGGATACATGTCCATTTTCAGTGGAGGCCCGAGGAGAAAAGCTCCACTATCTAATACTTAACAAGCTAAGAATATACAAGTTATACAATAAAACCATTTTCATAGACTTCTTAGTGGCTATCTAAGTGTCTGAGTACAATGTGAGTCAATAGCATGAGTCTATAATAGATGCTTTACTAAGTTATGAAAGTTTTAATATAGACATAAGTAACAGGATCTATAATTTTATATAACTAATGAGCTATAGCCAGAAAAAGAGAGCAAGGTTACCCAGGGTTATTGCAAGAGCAAAGCCAGTGGTTAGTTAGGAAGAGTTTTAGATTGGTTTTAAATAGTGAAATAGAGGTCAGGGATGTAAGGTCTGGTGGTAGTAGATTCCATATTTTGCCAATTGAGTTAGAAAATATGGAGTCTCCTGCTACATTATTTGCTCTAGAGGTTTTTACAAGAGTTTTGTTACAGGAACGTAGATTCCTCATGTTGTGGTAGGGCTTTATGAGGGTAGAAAGCATAGGTGTGTTTTCAGGGTGGTAGAGGACTTTGTGGGCAATAGTGAGTTGATAGTATTGTATGAGGTGGGGTAGTTCCAGCCTCCCTACTTTTATAAGATTCAAGCAATGGTGAGTTCTGTATGGAGAGGCAGTGGCAAATCTGGCGATGTTGTTGTATGATGTGGCTAGTTTATTGAGGTTGTACTTAGACAGATTAGTGTATATAGAGGAAGCATATAAAAGGGTTGATATTAAGTGGGTTCTAGCTATAGTAGTTCTAGAGTTAGGAAAGATTTGATTCTATAGAGTGAACCGAGTTTCCTGTTAGTTGTTTTTATAGTGGAGTTGATGTGACAGTCAAATTTTAGTTGGTTGTCGATAGTAATACCCAAGAGTTTTGTAGTTTGGTCAGGAGTGATAAGTGTACCATTGTTTGATGTAAGTGTGAAGTCAATGGAGGGTGATAGGTGAGTGGGTGGAAAGAGCAGAAGTTTGGTTTTCTTGGGGTTTAGTAGGAGACAGTGGTTAGAGAACCATTGCTCAATGGTGGTGAAGGTGTGTTGTGTTAGTGAGTGAAGTTCAGTCTGGGTTGAGGCAGAGCAAATGATGGTTGTGTCATCAGCATATTGAATACAAGTAGATAGAGGAGTGGCTAGATGCAGATCATTGATAAAAATGGAAAACAGAAGAGGACCTAAGATGGAGCCCTGAGGAACTCCTATAGAGGTGGGGAGAAGATTTGAGAGATGGTTGTCCCAGAGAACTGCCTGTTTGCGTTTTTCAAGATAGGATGAGAACCAGCTTAAGGCTTGATTGTCAAGAGAGAGGGAACATAAGCGATGTAGGAGAAGTTGATGATTAACCATGTCGAAGGCTTTAGACAGGTCTACAAAGAATGCAGAGGAAGTAGTGTTATTGTTGCGA
The DNA here is from genome assembly GCF_019279795.1 of Protopterus annectens. Lineage (NCBI taxonomy): Eukaryota > Metazoa > Chordata > Ceratodontiformes > Protopteridae > Protopterus > Protopterus annectens. The sequence continues at coordinate 1,671,668,086 of NC_056739.1, forward strand.
TTTATGTTGATAGAGTCGATGAAAGATAGTAGGGCGGTGGTAGTACTGTGGAATGGGCAAAACCCATGTTGGCAGGTAGCTAGGAGATTGTTGCTTAACAGGTGATTAAGTAACTGTTTGTGAATACATTTCTCCATAATTTTTGCAAGAGGAGATAGTAATGCTATGGGCGGTAGTTAGAATACTCTAAAGAGTCACCTTTGAAGAGAGGGATGATGTGGGAGATTTTCCAGACAGAAGGGATAGTGCATTCTTTTACAGTCCTATTAATTAGTAGAGAGATGGGGTATTGCTTTGGCACCTAGTTGGAGGTATTCTGCAGGTAATTTATCTGCTGAAGGGTTGTTGGCTTAAGTTTTTGAAGTAAGGACAAAATGTAGGAGGTAGGTATGGGTTGGAGGTGAAATGGAGGAGGGGTGGAGCTAGTCTTAGTAAGTTTGGAGATGTCAGGGCTTTGTTGATCAGCTAGCTTCAGAATGGCTGAAGTAAAGAAGGTGTTAAAGGCATTAGCTATTTCTGAGGGGGAGTTGGTGTTGGAGCCTTGTGGAGTAGGTGTGGCTGGTTTGCCAAGGGATAGAAGAGTATTAATAGCAGACCAAAATTTATTTGGTTGGTGGAGGGAAGATTGTTGTAATTGAGTGTAGAAATTTTTTTTATCATGTAGGATAGCTTGTTTCGTCATATTTCTTTTTTGTTTAAATGAGAGATGGTCAGTTATATTTTTAGTGGTTCTCCATGAGTTCCAGGCTTTGTTTCTTTTAAGAATTAGTTGCCTAGTTTTGTTAGAGAGCCAAGGTGCTGTTTTAGCTTTTATAATGCATGGGAACGCAGTGGGGCATGGTGTTCAAGGATGGTGAGAAAGGTATTATTGAAGTGGTTAACCGCTTCATCTATTGGGAGTGTTTTAAGAGGTGACCAGTTGACTTGCATAAGTTCATTTTGAAACAGATTGGGGTCAAAATGCTTTTTACAGCGGGATGATCGAACTTGGGTTGGGATGGAAGGATTGGTTTTATGCCTGATGATATAAGTTAGGGAGTGATCACTAAGGTCATCTGGGAGGGTCCCTGTTGTATATTTTTGCTGGGGACTGTTTGTTAAGATCCAATCAAGTACTACTTCTTTGTTACTATGCTTGTTTGCTCTTGTAGGGGTGTTTATGTGTTGAGTAAAGCCATGCAGGTTAATAAGAGTAGATGGATTAGTATGTTCACATGAGTTCCAGTCAATATTCAAGTCTCCTAAAAGTATTGTTTCTTGGAGGAGATTTAGAGAAAGCCAGTTTAGCAGGTCTTCTAATATAGTGGGATTTTTGCCCGGAGGAATATAGGTACAGATAATATTTATATTTTTGTGAGGATTGATTTGGAGTTTTGTGATAATTAATTCAGCATTTGTGTCAGCTAATAGGGTATGATTTATTATGCTTAGGTGCAGGCCCATTTTGTAGAGTATAGCTACTCCACCTCCTTTTTTGTTTAAGCGGTCCTGTCTGAGGATATTGTAGCCAGGGGGGAGAATTTCGTTGTCTTTTATTGTAGGTTTGAGCCATGTTTCAGTTAGACAGAGAATGTCGAACTGTTGGACTTCAAATGTATTTGTGGTATTTTATTGCAGATGCTACGTATATTAAGTTGGGCAATTGAGAGTGATTTGGGAGGTTTGGTAGGTAGAGTTGGCTTTGGATTAGCTAGATGGCAGTTGTTTAGTACTGGAGATAGGTCAGGGCCTGGGTTGGGGTGTATGTCTCCTTGTATTAGTGAGCTAATTAATAAAAGGTTATAAAATTGTGATGGTTTGTACTGGTAAATATCACGTTTTTTGGAGTTATGAATACAATATTTGGTGTGAGTAAGATGGTGGTATTTAGGTAGAAGATAAGAGGTTTTATAGATGATATTAAGATTGTTAATGAGTGTAGGTGGGGGGTATATTTGCATGGGATAGTAAGAGTTGTGGGTAAGCTTAGTTCATAGGAGGTTGAGAGATAGGTAGTGGTGAGGGTATAACCTTGTGTGTCTGTCACTTACATGCTATAATGTGTGTTATATATCATAATATACTTGCTCAGGAGGTGTAAATAATAGTACATATTGTGCTAACTACAAGACCTAGTACTCTGTTATGAACCTATGAAGTGCACCTGTAGCCTTGTGCAGGAAGTGTACAAACATTTACGTATCCTATTTTGGGGATATTTATCATGCCATATTACTCTTTATTCATTCCTATTATATATGACTTTGCCCATTTTCATCAGTACACTTTCCCTACCCAGTGTACATTTCCTTGTATTTGCCCTTCCTGTTTACCCCCCCCCTCAATTATTTCATTATTCATTTTTTTTTGTTACTGTACATTGCACTGAGTACACTTTTTTTACTATGTTATTACTGATGGTATTGCATTATTTTTACCCCTGCTAGTCATTGTGGCTGTCCTGCAATCTTGACGAACAAGTTTGCTCATAAGCAAACTTGAATGCATCCTCTTTGTATGTTCATGTTGTTCTAGCAAACTTGAATGCATCCTTGATGTGTGTCCATGCTTTTCTGTGCGATTTCCTGGCCAGCAAAACTGTTGCTTGCCATGAAACCATGCTTGTATACGTGTAAACGCAATGGACAGTGTGAAAATGCAATTGGCGCTGCTGCTCATTGCTCTAACACACAGAGTTTATTGAATCCTGAGATTAAAATTAAAATGCAACAAAACCATTTAAGAAATATTTAATGCTAAGCCTTTCATAACGATACAGCCTTTACAGGATAATGCAAATAAAGTGTGCTGTAAATTAAACTGCCTTAAAATAGAAGAGCCTATAGTGTGGTTACAGGCAGTACTTTAAATATGTAAGCAGGAAATGGCACAACCAGCCGGAAGACAGACCATATTATGCATTTTAACATAGCTAGCATCTCCTTTTAGAAATGACACATGCTCTAGCAAGTTAAAAAGCAATAAATGTACATTGGCTAGGACACAGCTAAAAAGCAACAAAGGGTGTTCTCCAGGTCACTGATCACTATTATTGTGTTTTTTTCTGTGCTCTAGTAGTGATGAGGCAGGGCTCCCTCCCTAAAAGGAACCTTCACCACTCAGCCCCATTAACCCTTTTTCAGTGGGTGGCTGTAATGGAGATGCCGGGTGCTCAGTTTTCTGCAACTCGGAGCTTACATAGTGGAGACACAATGGGAAGTGTGACAAAGCATATTGCATGATAGGCATTTCGATATTGTACATTGTAAATGACCCGCAAATCCTACTCAGCATGCTGAGCTCCAACTGTTGTCTTCTGCGGCAGCTCACCTGGTTCATCTCATGCTCCTCATGTGCTTAAGTTAAAGGCACATATCATTAGGAAGAGACTATCAGAACCAGGTAGGACTGTCAACGTTCACAGCTATGTGAATCATGGGTATTGATTGCCATTTCAATGCAATGACTAACATATCTGCTGGTGCAGTAAAAAAGAGCACATGGTAAGTATTTCCTGACCATGACCTACATGTGTTTATCCAGCTCCAAACAATATTTACCACTGATACCAAATACTGACCTGTAGCTATGTCCCTCAGTCTGTGCCAGATAAAACAGCTTCAGTTTGTGCTTACATTACATAACTTCACTGACTTCAATATTACAAAACTACATAAATAACATACTAACATACATTGTGCCATAGTATTTCTGCAACCCCTGATATGCACTGATAAAACATGACACCTTTTTTTCCCTCTGAGAAACTTCTATAGAGTAAAATTACTTGACTGACAGGTATACAATCAACATGATGAAATGTGTAGAACAAAAAATGTGTTTAAAATAAGAAGGATGCCATCACTGAATCTCCTGTTCCCACTGGGAGCAACACAAGAGGATTTCATATAGGTTCATAGGTTCATACTAGGCTATCTGCCCTAGGGCATTTATAAGCCTAGCCAGAGTGTGTTTGGCTTTTGCCACCCATTTTAAATTAATTTTGCTATGCCCTTTTTCGAGGTTAGTATACTGTGCCTCTGTCTAACAGTGACAAAGAAGTGATACCCGAGGTAAACCTACGATCTCCCATCCACTCATCAAGATTCCTCTTGAAGAGAGTCAATGAGGGACTCTGCCTAACCTGGACTGGGATTTTATTCCAGAGTGAAGGGAGCCTCTGGGTTATGAATCTGTCCCTCCAGCATGTCCTATTTATTTCAGTGCTGAGGTTCAAGTCTCTCGAGTGCGTAGCTCGATGGGATTTGGATTTTCTGAGGTGCAGCATGTCCATTAATTCCGGGTTGGACATGGCTTTATACATCAGGCACAGATCGCCTCTGAGCAGGCGGTATGCCACTGAGTAGAGCTGGAGTTTCTTTAACTGGGCAGCATATGGCATCTGTTTGAGCCCTTTGATCCTCTTGGTGAGGTACTTTTGGGGTCTTTCCAGATGCTGCAGGTGTCTGGTAAGGTACATCCCAAAAGGGGCATTGTACTCAATTATGGGCCTGATGAGGGATGAGTAAAGAGGCACGATGACCTCCCCGATCTAGATGTGAATCCCTTCATGATTAGGTGGGCTATATAAAATGTTTTTCTAACCACTTTGGCCATGTTGTTGTCAAATGAGAGATTGCTATCAACTTGGGTCCCCAGGTCCCTAATTACTTCTTCTGTACTTAATGGATTACCACCTATGTGGTAATTTGTGGGCACTTTGTTTTTGCCAAAGAGGATGACTATACACTTTTTGGCATTTAGCTTGAGGCCACGGCTCTGGCACCAGTTGTCCGTTTCTATGAGGCCCTTTTGGAGGATGCTTGTGTCGGCTGGAGAGTCAATTATGGCACCCAGTTTGCAGTCATCTGCGAACTTGGTCAGCCACAGTCCTTCTATGTTGGCCTGTACCTCCGAGAAATATATATCAAACAAGAGAGGTCCCAGGACTGAGCATTGTGGGACGCCACTTGTAACTGGTTTGGAGTCTGACATGGCTCCAGCAATTCTTACCATGTGGGTTTTGTCCTTGAGCCAGTTTGCAACCCTTCTAGGGACATAGGGGTTTATATTTAAGCTGGTGAGCTTATCTATAATGCCCGAGTGGGGTATTGTATCGAAGGCTTTTGCGAGGTCCAGGTAGGCTGTGTGGACCACCTTCCCCTCGTCAATGGCCTTGGTGACTGTTTCAAAGAAATCAACCAGGTTTAAGAGACAAGATCTGCCCTTAACAAAGCCAAACTGGGTAGGATCCAGTGTCTGTAGGTCCCCAATATCTTTATTTATGAGGTCCTTGATGATCCTTTCCATAGCTTTGCAGACCAAGCTAGTCAGGCTTATGCTGCGATAGTTTCCAGGATCCGTTGAGGCATCACCTTTGTGGAGAGGGACCACTGTTGCTGTACGCCACTCTTTGGGTACATATCCTGTAGTAAGGCTGAGATTGAACAGTAGTTTTATGTTTGGGTTTAGCTCTTCTTGGAGTTCATGTAGGATGCAGCCCGGGACACCATCTGGTCCCAATGATGCTGTGTTTTTTGCTTTGGAGAGGGTGGTTCTTACCCGAGCATCTGAGATGTCAGGGGGGGGCAGCACTCTGCTGGGATAGATATTTGCCCTTTTGGTGGGGGGGAGAAGTTTGCGCTGAACCTGTCAGCTAGGATGTTGGCAATGTCTGTGGGTTTGGTGTATTTTTTATCATTTTAGACTAATTCTGAGCATATCTAGGAATTCCCACCCAGGTTCCTAACATAACTAAAGAAAGCCTTGTGATTATCCTTAGTGTCCTGTGCAATTTTTCTCTCGAAGCTGGCCTTAGACGATTTTATGAGTGCCCGTAGATTTTTGCTAATACTGATCAGAGATGCCTTCACTTTTTGGGATTTTGCTCTATCATGTAGTAGCCTCCTCCTTCTATTGTATAGTTTGTTTATGGCTGGGGTCCACCAGACAGGATGTCTGCCTTTGGAGGATGGGGTCTTGGTTTTATTTGGGATTGCATGATCCATGCATTCCTGAGTGTTCATAGAATGCGTTTATAAAGGATTCTGTGGTCTGGGCCATATTTATACATCCATATAGATGTCCACACTGTTCCATGTTCTATGCTATAACTGTAGGCTTCAAAAGTGTCCAGCCCAGGTCACTCCAGATATACACCATTCTAAATGGTCCATCATATTTAAATCATATCAAATATTATACAAATAAAATAGTATAAAAGCTCCGGAAAAAAATGACTGAACATCTCAAAGTTGCATAGAAATATACCTGCAACATTAGCAAAGGCCTGCATACCGCTCCCTGTGATAAAACAGATTAAATTAAACAGTGTTCACATTACATAACAATTCCCCAACAAAAACTAGAAAGAAACAAAGTTGAGGAAAAAAAAACGGGCACCACAGAACTTTAATGGATAATAATAAAATAAACACTGGCAAACACAATAGGATTAAGCGCTTTTTGTCTAGTTAGGAACTAGACTTCCTCAGATAACAGTGTTTGAGTCAGGGTCACATAAATACTCTCTGCCCACCCTATTTTTAATTGACTGATTTATTACTGAAGCTGATAAGTCAGGTAACACAATACTACCCTCCTTTTCAACTTCCCCAAGCCTGTATACAATATATAAACCAATAACTTTAAATAAACAAAGCAATAAAAACAGTGAACGACAATAAAAAGAGAGGATATATATATATATATATATATATATATATATATATATATATATATATATATATGTAGACATATATAAAATCTCCTAAACAACTAATGACTAGACATGCCTAATCCAGTGCAATGTTAAAAATATTTACAATTTAAAAAAAAAATGGTTATCTCAAAAAACCAAATACACTAACTTTACTCAAATGTAAAATCTGAAAAAAAAAACAAACTATTTCCATATATGTAGTCCAACCCCAAGAGGTATAGTAGTCCTACTACCTGCATGTACTTAACAGTAATAACTAATAAAAGAAAAGCTATATGATAGACCATTCCCCTATTATTATCTATTTAAATTCTTGTGTCTTAAAAGACACTGTATGGAACACATTTCATTGAGGCCTGGAAAATAACAGGCATCCAACCGGATTTGCCACATTAATTCTAGCCTCTCTAATAACAGGGATCTTGCTCCACCCCTTAAGTCTTTCGAAATGTCGTCAATAACCCTAAATTTAAATGTATGGGTAGGATTCAGCTTGATGTGATTAGCTAATGCATTTTCAATTTTCTCCTTCCTAATGTTGTATATATGCTCATATACCTGCTCCCTCAATTTACGGTTGGTCTTCCCGACGTAGAAAGTGGTACATGATTGGCATTGGGCTAAATAAACCACAAAGTTAGAATTTAGGTTGAACCTTCCAGATGCTGTGGTATAACATCTATCCTTGATTTTAAAGTTGTATCCAATATCCATAAATTTACAGTAATTGCATGACTCACACCTTGTCATGCCGGAATGTCTAACTGTACTTGCGTTACGAGTTTCAAGCATATTCTTCAAATTATTCCCTCTCCTAAATGTAAAAGAGGGGGTAGGCCCTATTTTTGTTTGAAGACCTTGATCACTGCTGAACAAACACCAATTTTTCTTTACTATAGCTTGAATGTCCCTGATTTCCATACTAAAGGTTAGTATAAAACTAATAGGGGACGTGGTCAAATCTTGATTAGGTCTACTAGACAAATTACTTAAGTCATCCTGCCTACCTAAAGCTGACACGCCTCCCAGCAAAGGGATATATTTATTTTATTTATTTATTTATTTATTAAAGGGATATATATACCATTATTCATTTTGTTATAGACATCAGTAGTGATCTCCAGAATGAGTTCCTCAGGGTAGCCCCTTTTAATAAACACTTTACCAGTTTTTTCACATTTGCTGATAAATTCATTCTCAACTGTCACCATATTTAGAGCCCAAACTAGTTGGCCCTTTTTTACTGACTTTTTTTGGTGGAATGGGTGAGAGCTAGTATAGTATAAATAACTATCGAAAATGTGCTCTTCCTACGTATCTTAGAAGTCAGTCTCTTTTGGGCCTTATCTTTTACTAGTTCTATATCAAAATAAAGTATTTCATTTTGGTGAAAGGTGTATGTGAAATCCAAGAATTCAGTGGTTTAATTCAAATATTTGACAAGATCAACCACTTCATCCAAGTTACCCTTATGTATGACAAAGATGTCGTCAAGGTAGCGGGTGTAGAAAAAAATCCATTCACATAAATCTTCCTTCTTAAAGATGCACTCCTTTTCCCAATGGGCCATAACTGTGTTCGCAAAGCTGGCCCAACAAGGGGACCCCATTGCGACCACAATTTTCTGCAAGTAAAATTTATTGTCAAATTAAAAATAATAATTATTGGTTAGAATTATATCCAACAAAGTATTCACTAATTTAATCTCTGACATCGGTGCCTCTTTCTCCTTAAGGAAGTGGTCAGTCCATTCTATCCCTTCCATCTGTGGGATTGAGGTATACAGGTCTTTGACATCAATCGTCAGGAAGTTATAATCCTCCTGGTATGGAAGCTCATTTAGTTTTGACAGAAATGTCCAAGAATCCTTGCAGATCTGACCCTTATCTTTCAAATATTTTTTCAATATACTATCTGCTACCTTAGCTATAGGGTAAGTGATACTTTGTCAGGCGTCCACAAGCGGCCTTATTGGTGGATCAACTAAAGATTTGTGAGTTTTAGGGGAACCAAATAATACTGGTGTCCTAGAGGCAAACATAGTTAGATAATAGAAAAGGGCCATTTGTTCAATAAATAAGTCATTCAGTCTTTTATTTTTTTATAAGCTATATTGACTTCATTTAAACTAACTGGAGCATATGTGTCAGTATCCAATAGCTTGGTCATTTTGCAAATGTACAAATCATTTCCCATTATGACCAAACCTCCCCCTTTATCTGGTTTTATAATTCTTACTGGTAACTTCCTGAATTCAGTAAAAACACCCCAGTCATCTCTCCATATATTCTTCCTACATTTAAATTTACCAGATAGTAAACTTCTAAAATCGATTTCCCACATTTTTTTTCAAATGTTGAAATCAATGAATTAACTGGGGGATTAAATGTACTAGCTAAATGAAATTCAGAAATAGTTCTCTGCTCTGTACTGAAAAAAACTTGTAAATTAAGTTTCCTAATAAACAACTTAAAGTCGATAATGGTGTTCGCCATGTCAGCTGGTTTTATTGGAACAAAAGACAGTCCTTTTGCCAATAATTCATCCACCCTAGGGTCCACATCAAATTCAGAAAAACTGTAAATATTAAAGTCACCACTAGCATTGGTGACTAGATTGAATCTAAGTACATCTTGGCTTATTATTTCAGTAGCATTATTTCCATTAATTTCAAAGTCAGTTGCAACCAAAGACCAATTAGGACTAGACATCATACAAATATCACAATTATTATTTTGGTTAGGATCTAAAAACTGCCCAGAGGTTGTTTCAATAACATTATTTCCATTCATTTCAAAGTCAGTTACATCCAACAGCCCATTAGGGCTAGGCATCATACAAATATCACAATCATTATTTTGACCAGGGTATAAAAACTGCCCAGAAGATAGAGTAGATGCAATACTTGTGTGCCCATAACCTTCCCTTAGTTCTGCCTTACTACAAACTACAATTCAAAATGGAAGGACTTGTACTACCAACATGGCTGGATTCTCCTTCTATAAACTCCCCATTCTACCACTGATATGTACATCATAAACAATTGAATTACTCAGTCTCAATTCAATTCAATTAAATGGAGGGCAAAGTTGTAAGTTACCTCTTCTTCTTGCCATTGCTGCCCTTCTTTTGGTAATTCCTCCCTTGACGAGTCTCTTGCCCAGTCTGTTGTTGGTTGAAGCCTCCTTGATGAAACTCCTGTGCGTTGGTAGTTGCTTATTCTTGATTAAATTTGTCCAAGTGGTTGAGGTAATCATCTGCCACTTTCGTAAGTCAATTCTGCCTATTCATATTCCCTACTTCCGTTGACTGTCTTGATTGCAAAACAACAGTTTGGCCCATATCAATCTGTCCTTGTAATGGTGGAGGTGGGCAGTAGGCAGTACCATTCGCATATGTCAGAATGTCCGTTTCTAATTTTTAACTTTAGTTACCTTGAATTTTTCAATATGTTTATCAATACTGTATAAACATCTCCTATAATCAAACTTGTACCGTACGTATTCCAAAGCCTCACAGATACGAGTATTAATGTCTGTTATTTCCTTGTTTAGATTTTCAACTGTAGACTGATAGTGCTTTATAATAATATTCATAAGTTCCGACACATGTTTATTAAATAAGTCAATCAGTTCACGATGGAATAAAGAACCGGGGATTAGACCAGTCGAATATTGCTAGGACCTTAAGCCTTTGGGAACCACTTTTTTCCTTCAGGCATTCTTCGGAATAGGTGATTTCTAACTCTAGTTTCTTTGTCTTAAAAGGTTTCGTATCCAGTTCCTTAAAGTCAGAGACAATATTAGTGTTCCCTCCTGCCGGCGGTCTCACATTACTAGTCATATTAACATGCCCATTGCTTTTGATCATAGGCACATTATTAAGCCAACCTTGTAGATCTAGACCATCAATAAGCTCCAAAGGAACCACTTTGTTCTCATATTCATAGGTTAGGTTAGTACTAGCTAGGCTAGCAGCCCTAAAACCTAGTAGCCAAGCCATAACAATTCCCTGGCTATTTTTTCTTACTTCCCCCCTTTCCTGGACAGGGCAACAGAAGCAGGGATTGGGTGAATTCTTTTTCTTTTCTTTTCTCAAGGTTCAAGTGAAAGTTGCCAAAGAGAGGGGCAGATGCTCTGCTTGCTTGACATGTATTCCAGAGTCTGGGGAGTCTCTGGGGGGTCTCTGATCCCCGTGCATGTTTACAGCATTGTTTGATTTTTTTTCTTAGACAGGTTTTTAGATCCCGGCATGTGTTTCTGATGAGGTTGGAATTTTTGTTAAAGTTTGGACTTGACAACAGCTTGGTGTTTTAAGTAGTAGAGATCGCTGGATTAGGCGACATGCAACAGATTATTGGAGATTTTGTAGAGTATTTAAAGGGCAGGCATTTTAGTGGTACTTTGATTGAGGTGTTTTAGGCCTTTCCAGTTTCTGCAGATTGCTTATAGTTTCCAGAAGTTATGAAGTATTTTATTGGCGGTTCAATGACCATCTAGTATAATGACAATGAGTAATGAGTTTCTGGATGAAGTTCTTAATTGGTTTTCTAGTGATGAATAGGCATTTAGAAGAGCATTTCCTAACTGTTGTTATTGAAGTGTGAGTATTGGCAGACCTTTGTGGTGGAAGGTGTGTCCTTATCTCTCACCTGTGTCCTGTACTGTCCTGTGTAGGGCACTACTGTACTAGATGTTGTTTGGTGTACTGCCATATTTCTTTGGCATACAGTTTTACATGTTGATGATGACTTGGTGATCTAAGCATCTGTTTCTATCTGTTTCTGTAAGGCCCTTTTTTGAGTATCGACATAATTTGGGGATTCATCAAAATACCCGTGATATTTCATAGTGTGAGTTTTATTAGCCAGAGTCCTAGTTCAGCAGTCTAGATGTAAAGAGAAGTAAGAGAGGATTGAGTGAGGTGAGGTACTTACTTGAGTAGATACTGAGTTGATTTGGAGTCAGAGGTGAACCCTGAGGGTTCTGTCAGTAAGCCAGTTACAACCCATCGAGTGGTTGGGGACAATGCCCAAGTTGTGTGGTTCTGTCATGAAAGCCAGTGGGATTTGAGGTCAAAGAGAGGTGTGAGTGGGGGATAATGCCCAGCTTGAGGCTGCAGTGGTATGGAGAGGGCTGAGGGGATGGCTCGGAAGGTTGCGGTCTGAAGACAAGGTTGTGTGGAACGAACCCAAACTGGGTGGGAAGAAGTATTTTATTTTCAGAACGCTTTGTTTATAAGTTCCATGATTTGCTCCACATGGGGTCAATGCTTTTCGGGTTCCAGATGGGGGGATCATAGTTCCCGGATCATCAGGATCCATGACATGTGTTTCAGGCCGAGTTGTTCATCAGGCCGCTAGTTATGCTGGTGTCTGGAGTTGGATCTTGGGTGCCTAGACTTTCAAGGCTGGCTAGTTGTTCAAAGGATGTGCATTTGAACATTATTGTTGGCATAAAAATAATGAGCAGGCCAATAGAGGAATAATTGGCGAATGTAATAGTATTGGAGTTGAATATTTAACCAAAGGCAACTTTACAAGCCAAAGGTGTCTAATCTTAAATTTTTAAGAATGAAAAAACTAAAAGTAAAAGAGAAACAGGAAGAGGCAAGGTCTAACTGGAGAATGCCTGAAGGAAAAGTTCCATCGAACTGAGACTGAACTATCAAATATGTTCAGAAGAGTGGAATCAGATGGCTTATCCATCGAACAACTGACTGAACTTCTGAATCCCTGGTGAACAGTATATATAGTGATCAAAGGTGATCAACAAAATCAAAACACAAATCAGAACTACCCAAGGAATCATATTTGAATTCTGAAACTCAAGACACGAAAATGAACAGAGAAATTCGGTATGACAAGGTGTGAGTCATGCAATTACTGTAAGTTTATGGGCATGATACCCTTTTAACAAGATAGAGTTAATAATTTGATCGTGAAGGTTCAACTGTAATACACCATATCAGGTTTAATTCATTCATCAATTACTTTTGGAGTTATTTGGTACTGTAAGGAAGGTACGCTGGAAAGCCCGACCGTAAAATGAGGGAGCGGTTATATGAGCATATATACAACATTAGGAAGGAAAAAATTGAAAATGCATTAGCTAATCACATCAAGCTGAATCCTACCCATAAATTTAAATTCAGGGTTATTGACCACATTTTGAAAGACTTAAGGGGTGGACCAAAGTCCCTGTTATTAGACAGGCTAGAATTAATGTGGCAAATCCAGTTAGATGCCTGTTATTTTCCAGGCATCAATGAAATGACTTCCATACAGTGTCTTTTAAGACTCAAGAATTTAACTATATAATAATGAGGGAATGGTTTATCATATAGCTTTTCTTTTATTAGTTACTACTGTTAAGTACATGCAGGTAGTATGACTACTATATCTGTTGGGGTTGGACTACATATATGGAAATAGTTTTTTTTTTTTTTTTCAGATTTTACTTTTGAATGAAGTTAGTATATTTGTTTTTTGAGATAACCATTTTTTTTTAAATAGTAAATATTTTTAACATTGCACTGGATTAGGCATGTGTAGTTATTAGTTGTTTAGGATATATTTTTTATATATATATATATATATATATATATATATATATATATATATATATATATATATATATATACTCTCTCTCTTTATTGTCATTCACTGTTTTTATTGCTTTGTTTATTTACAGTTATTGGTTGCATGTATTGTATGCAGACTTGGGGAAGTTGAAAAGGAGGGTAGTATTGTGTTACTTGACTTAGCTTCAGTAATTAATCAGTCAATTAAGAAATAGGGTGGGGAAAGAGTCTTTATGTGAACCTGACTCAAACACTGTTGCCTGAGGAAGTCTAGTTATTAACTAGATGAAAAGTGCTTAATTCCATTGTGTTTGCCAGTGTTTATTTTATTATTATCCATTAAAGTTCTATGGTGCCCGTTTTTTGTTCTCGGCTTTGTTTGTTTCTAGATTTAATTGGTCGTAGCCTTTATTTAAAATCCTCAACAAAGACAGAGACAGCGGGCTACTGTAGATATAACAATCACTCTTCTCTTAGCTACACCAAATTTCTCTGTACAGTCCTAGCTATACCAAACAGCTCAACAAACTCCTCTTCTAATTTACCTTTTACCTCACACTAACTTACTTGCCTCAACCAAATTCTAACTTCATTACTTCTATTCTAAGGTAAAAAGGCACCCATTGCAATTTATATTCTACACGTATCACCTGATAACTAAATCATGTATCAGCTATATACACAATGCACCAATTTTCATGTACCAGTTGTAGGGAAAATAGCAAGTTACTATAAACTAAATTGTATTAGTGATTGCATTTTGGTGTAACTCTAGATGCTATCATTATTGCTTTGCAGAGCTTCAAGGTGTACTTAATTTTGTTTTGCATTTGTGCTATGCACCTGGGTCATGGCTGAGAAAGGTACAAGTACCAGATCATGCAGTCGGTTAACAAATTCAAATAAATAAAAAAATGCACCCACAGCAATGTGTCCTCATATTCCATGAGTAGATACTGCAAACACATCTCAGACTTCCTCCCAAATCATGCAGGACTCTCTCCAGCAGGACTCAGGAGAAGTAGCCAGCCTTGTGGAACTGTACATATGTGACTCAACAAATCCAGCAAAATGGCAGACTAATGTAGTTATCACGAATGCTTGTGAATCATGAGTAGCAGCTTACATATGTCTGTGCTACATGGTGCATAGCCATGTAACATTTCCCCAAAATGTACATTGCAACATAGTACGACTTAACACATGCCTAATGAACAGAGTCTATACAAAGACTATGATGTGAAGCCATAATAAGTTAATATAAAAAGTCATACCATAAGCACCTAATTGATTACATGAAATGGACATAAAATTATGTAATTTGAGAAAGTGGCACCATTTTGTCACAACTGAATATTATAATGCACAGAATGCTAGAATCAAGTCTGAATTTGCAAACTTGGTTTCATGTGCTGTTTACATATCTGTATTTGTCAGGCAAAGAGCTTATTTGTCATTTTGACAATTGTATTCACACTTGAAAGGACTGATACTATAGTATTCAGGTTTTCCAGATGTATTAATATAGTCAGTATTGACCTGTTGTGCTTGACCAGGATAGTTTCTGAACATAACCTATACAGCTGCATTTGGTTGTCTGAAAATTACACTTTTTTTTCCAATAAACACGCGTATGCATAAGCTGTTCCCAAAAATACTCACAAGAAACAAGTCTGATCATGCTATAGTTCAGTCTTGCAAGGACATTAAATGCATCTGGATTTTAATCTTTACAAATTATCTCTTAGCAAAACTTTGCTAATACTTGATGGGAAAAATGTTTATGAGAGATATGCTGCTCCTTTATTTATCTCTTACAATAATACTGAACTTATAACTGTTTCATTTTTATGAATACTGAATAGAGATTACTAATTCACTATTGGCAATTAATGAAAAGCTGTTTACTTTCTTGCCACTTTGCCATACATGGTCAAAAATAATTCATGTAGTCTGTATTATGCATTTTTAAAGTGCCTGCAGTTGCTGTTCTTGAAGACCATCAATTCAGTTGTTATTGGATTGACTTTTCATATCTAATAATGTAAGTGTTTCAATGTAGATAGTATGTCTCACACATACAGTGAATGTTGGTAAATACTATTTCCAGATAATTCATTCTGTAAGGATAATGGATCACTTACTCACATGGGACATTTCCTGGGAGAGAAACATGACTGTGGGGATGATGAGGCTGTCTTATGACTGCCTTCTTTCTATCTGTTGTTAACTAGATTCAGACAAAGTATATATGGCACTTCATGGTATCAAACAAAAGCTTACTTAATGCTTCAGAAGTTGTCAGTGATACCCGCTGTCAACCTACTAGCAATTTGCAGATAGTTATATTTGTTTAGTAATATAATATGCATATATGCACATCATCATCTTCTTTCAGCTGTTCCCATTAGGGGTCGCCACAGCGGATCACCTGTTTCCATTTCTTCCTGTCCTCTGCATCTTGCTCTGTCACACCAACCACCTGCATGTCCTCTCTCACCACATCCATAAACCTTATCTTAGGCCTTCCTCTTTTCCTGTTACCCAGTAGCTTCATCCTTAGCATCTTTTTTCTCAATATACTCCGCATCCCTTCTCAGCACATGTCCAAACCAACGTAATCTTGCCTCTCTGGCTTTGTCTCCAAACCTTCCAACCTGGGCTGACCCTCTAATATACTTATTCTTAATCCTGTCCACCCTCATCATACCCAGTGCAAATCTTAACATCTTTAACTCTGCCACATCCAGCTCAAACTCCTGCCTTTTTGTCAATGCCACTGTCTCCAACCCATATAACATAGCTGGTCTCACTACCCTCTTGTAGACCGTCCCTTTCACTCTTACAGGTACTCGTCTGTCACAAATCACTCCTGACAGTCTTCTCTACCCACTCCATCCTGCCTGTATTCTCTTCTTCACCTCTCTTCCACACTCACCGTTACTCTGAACTATTGACCCCGAGTATTTAAACTCATCCACCTTCGCCACATCTACTCCTTGCATCCTCACCATTCCTCTATCCTCCCTCTCATTCACACACATATATTCTGTCTTAATCCTGCTTACCTTCATTCCTCTTCTCAGTCTAGAGCATATCTCCATCTCTCCAGGGTCTCCTTCACCTGTTCCCTACTCTCACTACAGATCACAATGTCATCTGCAAACATCATAGTCCATGGGGACTCCTGTCTGATCTCGTCTGTCAACCTGTCCATCACAATTGCAAATAAGAAAGGGCTCAGAGCTGATCCTTGATGTAACCCCACCTCCACCTTAAACGCATCCGTCACTCCCACCGCAGACCTCACCACTGTCACACTACCCTCATACATATCCTGTACCACTCTTACATACTTCTTTGACACTCCTGACTTCCTCATACAATACCACAACTCCTCTCTAGGCACCCTGTCATATGCTTTTTCCAAGTCTACAAAAACACAATGCAACTCCTTCTGACATTCTCTGTACTTCTCCATCAACACTCTCAGAGCAGACATCGCATCTGTAGTGCTCTTTCCCGGCATGAAACCATACTGCTGTTCACTAATCATCACATCCCTTCTTCACCTAGTTTCATCTACTCTTTCCCATAACTTCATGCTGTGACTGATCAATTTAATCCCTCTGTAGTTACTACAGCTATGCACATCACCCTTATTTTTAAAAATTGGTACCAAAACACTTTTTCTCCATTCCTTAGGCAATCTCTCACTTTCCAAGATTTCATTAAACAATCTGGTTAAAAACTCCACTGCCATTTCACCTAAACACCTCCATGCTTCCACAGGTATGTCATCTGGGCCAAAAGCCTTTCCATTCATCATTCTCTTCATAGCTATCCTTACTTCCTCCTTGCTAATCCATTGTACTTCATGATTCACTATCCCTACATCATCCAACCTTCTCTCCCTCTCATTCTCTTCATTCATCAACCTCTCAAAGTATTCTTTCCATCTCCTCAACACACTCTCCTCGCTTGTGAGTATGTTTCCCTCATTATCCTTTATCACCTTTACCTGCTGCACATCTTTCCTAGCTCGGTCCCTCTGTCTAGCCAATTGGTACAGGTCCTTTTCTCCCTCTTTAGTGTCCAACCTTTCATACAACTCTTCATATGCCTTATCCTTAGCCTTCGCCACCTCTCTCTTTGCCATGCACCTCATCTCCTTATACTCCTGTCTACTTTCTTCATCTCTCTGACAATCACACTTCTTCTTTGCCAACGTCTTTGCCTGTATACTCTTCTGTACTTCCTCATTCCACCACCATGTCTCCTTGTCATCCTTCCTCTGTCCCGATGTGATACCAAGCACCTTTCTAGCTGTCTCCCTTACTAGCATATATGCACAAATAGGTTTATAAGTTCATAGTTAAGTACTAGGCTATCTGACCTTGTGGGCCATTTTAAGCCTAGCCAGCTTTCCCTTTTGTGCTCAAAATAACCTATTCCATTTGGTTATAGAATGACCCTACACATCCCATGGTTGATAATCATATTTTATCTCTAAAGTGAGTAACTGGAATCATACCATAGATCATTTGAGGGGACCAATGCACAGGATAAAGCATGTAAGAGCTGTCTCTGATTATTAGTAGTACAGGGGGCAGTCCTGGAGTAAATTTTCTGTTTTCCTTCCATAGATCTAGATTTAACTTGAATATGGACAAGAACTAACTTTATTTTATGTGGACAGTGAGTCTGTTTCACAGCAGCAGTTTCCTCTGTGATATATATACCTGTCCTTCCAAATTTTTCTGCAGATGATGCAGAAGAGGTTTAGATCCCTAGACTGAGTATTTCTGATGCCATTTGACTTGTTGATGTGCAGTAAACCCATCAGTAATCACATTTCTGTAAATATCTCTGGCATCGTCCAACTGGGCACATTGTACAGTATCATTTCAATTGCCCAATCATCACATCACGGAGATCAGGAATGGCTCCTCAAACAAGGGGGACACTCTGTTCTAGAGAAAATCTGGGCTATTTTTCAGTAATATTATGAAAAAATGTCAGAAGTTAATAATTCTATCAATAACTTGAACCAATGAGTATTTATATGGTACTCTGTGGTATCAGATGAAAGTATTCATAATGCTGAAGAAAATTGGGCTTATAGCTGGTATATAACTAGCACTACTTATTAGATATTTACAATTATTTATCCATTAAATATGCAAATTTCAATACCATGCATAGTTATGCAAATATCTCAAAAATGGAGTGACATCTAGAAAACTGCTCTGCAGCTAAATGAAGAGCACATTGACATGAACAAAAGCCATACAGATAGTTGGAATCTATCTATTATGGTTAAAGAGATATCAGTACCTGTTTGCATTGTTATAATGAGTAAAATTTACTTATTCGGGAGGATTCAATAAGTCCTACATGGTTATTTTTACTGCAATGTGCACACAGTAGCAATGAATTTTATATTCACTAAGCGACATGTAGAAGTGCGCATACCCACGCAAACAAGTTAAACACCATGGCATGCTAATTACAGCATAAGAAGCTGAATTGCATGCTAACAACCAATCTAAAGACAGTAGATCTAGTCAAGAAGCTATAAAGTATCCGAGTAGACTCCTTGCTGGTTTTTCCTGGGAATTCCAAAACATTTGGAATACAGCCACAGAACAGAGTCTACACAAATAGAATGTTAGGGGCTACTGCTGCTTTAAATCATTTGTATGTGCTACAGGCTGAAGCCAATGCTGCTTCTGCTGCTGCTAATAGGCCTAGGCTAAGAAGGAGAAAAGTTTTCAAGCCTTGTTTAACTTTTCACAACTTACATGATGTGGAAATTGTAGAGGGCTACAGGGTGGACAGTGACACACTACAGGAATTCTGCAACCGCAGCCATCCTCAACCCAGAGCCAGAGCCAACCAAGAGAAACCCATCCCAGTGGAGAAGAAGTATGTGTAGCCCTTAGAATCTTAACTACAGGTACCTTTCAAAAAACAACAGGGGACATGCTGGGCGTGTCACAAGCATCAGCATTGAGGATCCTCCACCAATTCCTGAATGCTATGCTTCAATATGCCAGTGACCACATATATTTTCTCCATAGTGCTGAGGAGAGGGGCAGAAATATGCAGTTCTACCGAATAGCACACTATGCTGAAATACTGGGTGCTATAGATTGCACACATTTAGAAAGGAAGGCACTACCTGGGGAACAGGGTAGACTGTACATAAACAGAGAGGGCTACCACTCTATCAACTGCTAAGTTGTGTGTAATGCCAAGAGAATCATCTTGAGCATGTGTGCTGGCAATTCTGGCAGTTACCACAACTCACATATCTGCCACCCCTCCAAATTGTACCAGAAGTTTGTTAGGGGGGATATCCCACAGGGTCATTTACTGGAGGATGCAGGCTATGCACTGGAACTGTGGCTGATGGCACCCATCAGAGATGCACACACACATCCACAGAAAAAAATCCATAATGAAGCACACTCTCAAACCAGAAATATCATAGACCATGTGTTTGGGCTGCTAAAGTCACAGTTCTGGTGCCCAGATACATCTGGAGGAGTCCTGCAATACAATCCATGGACATGTACAGAAATATTCACAGTATGTGCCATGCTATACAACATAATCTTGAGGAAACAGCTTCAGCAGGATCACCAAGAGGATGGGACATGCATCCTACCACCAAGGCCAAGGTCATCACACCCACAGGCAGATGAGGAAGCAGAGGGAGAAGCATCAGCTGCTGTGGGTGTAGGCAGATGTAGGAGTACTCAGTATGCCGTTGCATTATAGGTTCATAGGTTCATAGGTTCATAGGTTCATACTAGGCTATCTGCCCAAGGGAATTTATAAGCCTAGCCCATAGTTATTTGGCTTTACAGCCACCTTTTTTTTAGAAACTATTATGCATTATTATTTTGTCTGTGCCTCTGTCAGTAGTGACACTGAAAGTATATCTGGGGATCCCATCACCCCATCATTTTTGTCAAGATTCCTCTTAGGACAGGAGCCAGCTCTGCTGCTCTCCATGTACGGGATTTTGTTTCACAGCATAGAGAGTCTCTGGTGATGGATCTGTCCCTCCAGCATGTTCTATTAATATTAACTGTCAAGGTTTTCAAGTCTCCGCCCCTTGTGGTTCTGGGTTCTGATTTTTTGAGGTTGAAGCATCGAATCAAAATCAGGGGTTCAGGGCCTTATATGTCAGGCACAGGTCACTCTGGAGCAGCTATGAGACTGAATAGAGCTGAGTTCTTTCTTGGGTTCACAGCAGTGGGGCAAGAAGACATTTTATTTTTTATTTTTTCCTTAGGTGAGGGAACTTTTAGGGACCAGGTTCCAGGTAGCAGGTGTCTGGAATGGGGCATATGCACAGATAGGGCATTGTACTCAATGGTGAGTGGGGCTTGGTGAGCGATGACCTCCTAGATGTGAACTGTGAATCCCTGTGAATCCAGGTACAGAATCAGGATTACTTTATGTTCCCAACATGAGTGTCAAATTTAAAGGCTACTGTCAACCTGGGTGTCCTACTCCTGATGACAATCCCTTCTTCCCTCAGTGGATTGCCACCCATATGGTAGGCAGCACCTTCTGTTTTCCATGTGGGATTGGACTGTTTGGCATTATACTTTATGCAGGCTGCCATTAACTTTAGGCCCACTGGTGGCCATGGCCTCCTGAAGGATATCTGTTTTCTGTGTGTTTTTGTTACAGAGGATCTGTGCCTAGTTTGCAGTCATGTTGCAAATCTTTGCAGGCATCTGCAAACTTTGTTTGCCCTGTGTACTCCTGTAAGTCAGACTACTAACAAGAGTGGAGACACAGGACTGACTGAGTTTGACATGAGTGACCGGGATGTGATCTGACATGAGGATTTGGGTCTGACATGAAACCAGCAACTCGGCCCAGCCCCTATTAACCATGTTGTTAGCCAGTGTCAGATTTTTGGGTGATGTATGGGTGATACATTTTTGCGGATGAGTTTGCCAGGTCACCTTGTGGGTATTGTGTCATTTTCTTTGCCAAGGTCAAGGTAGGCTGTCCCTCATCAATGGCCTCGGTGACTGTCTAGAAAAAGTCAACCAAGTTTAAAAGGCATGATCTGCCCACAGTGCAGGATGAAACTGGGTTGGTTATGAGTTCCATCAGTTCCCTTCCGTTCCTATGTCTTTATTCCATTATTTCCATCCTCATGCTTCCATGGCTCCCACACTGCTGAGCACTCTCCAGATCAGGCTAGGCCAAAGCCAGGCAGGAGCAGCACTCTCTACACACCAGGCAACACCACACGCAGGAGGAGGAGAGAGCAGCACACACCCCGAAACACACATCAACACTTAACTTGTCGGCAGGCTAATATACAACACACATAGGGCTCCTAAGAAATACTTTCCGAGTAAGAAGAGTAGGCAACAAAAAGCCTAGCAACTGCAAACTCAATACACCACACAAACAAAACTCAAAACACAAAACACGGAAAGGATACATAAACAACAAACACCAGTGTCATAAGCTGTCCACTGGTCTTACACACATGGACAACACCTTGTCACAGAGTCACTCCAGATGTAGAAGTCAGACACACATAGGCGTCCAGCTCCCAGAGCGCAGGTAAGGAGACACCACAGTAAAGCTCAGCGTACAGTGGGCAATCCTCACACATAATCCATGGTCACACAGGTCTCTCAACAGCTACGGGATGTGCGGCTGTCTCGTATCCCTGACCTGCTGTCAGAGTACCCTGCATGCCACATGAAAACGGACTACATGAGGAAGACATTGAGGAGCTCTTCAATACCCTGATAAGATGAGGTATGATCCTGTCCTGTAGTACTACACCTTCACCTAGAATGATGCCACAATACAGATGTAAGATGATAAGCTTTAATGCTGAGCTGCCATTCTGGGGTGCTTGTCAAAGTCACCAATGTGACACTGCCTGGGGCAAGCGGCCTGGACCGCCTAGAGCTGCTTATGAGGCAAAGGCTCCTTCCTGTCACTAGCCTTCCCAGGATAAAACCCAAAAAGGAAACCACCCCCATGAGTGCCTCAATGCCACTGCTCAAAGGTATTCTAAAAGTACAATAACTAGACACAAAAGTAAAACTAGTAGTAATGCCCATAGAGATTGCACTCAATCTCTCACAGCAGCACTCGAGGACTTCTCAGGAGAGGAGACATGATGCGGAGAGTTTGAACTAACGGGTTTCACCCCACCTGAGAGGCCCCAAAATCTATCAAAGGATACCCACTTATCAAGACCACACGGCCCCAAAAAGGTGCCAACACCACCAAAGGAGGGTGTCCATATTCATAGTGCAAGACTAACAGGGTCATGGCATGTAACCCAGTGCCGCGTTACATCGGAGACCATCCAGGTGCACACCCTCATAGATGGAGAATCTGACACAATTTAGCTGGTTACACCTCATCCCTCTGACCAAAAACCATAATGAAAACTACTTCCTGAAAACAATGGAGGGATACTCAAGCCCAGACACACCATCCCAGGTACAACTGGCCAACTGGTTCCAGCAAGACTGGGAACACTGGTGGGAGGAGAACAATAATAAGATCACATTCCTGGGAACATCAAATCACAATACCCCAGCAGACGAGGAACAACCTTGATCACAAGAGGAGAAAATCAAAATCAAAAGGTCAGACACCGGAGCAGGATCCTACCTGACTGGAAGAGCTCACATAAAATCACTGGTGAGATCAAAATTTAACTTCAAAAAGCTGGAAGTCCTCAACCCGCCCTGAGCCAACAAAAGAGTGGTATGTTAAAAACCCAAAAAGCCGACCAGACATACTTAAAGGCTCCTCGTGGTCTCCTGAAGGAGCCCCTGAACCAAATGTAAAACAAAGGCTTTGTCTTTGAATCACTTACAAACAGGGTCTACCAGCACCATAAATCTCCCAAGGAAAACAAAGAACCAAACAAAACTAAACAAAATTGGCCCCAAAGGGGGAAGGTCAGCATCATGGGCCCCAGATAACAACAAAGAGCTCAACAAAAATCATCACTACAAATTTGAGAAGAAATCCTTCTTAGTAAGACAGACGGGATCAAATTAAGAGGCCTCTAAAGGCTCTCATAAAAAAATCCAAGGCAAAGATTGGGGAGAAAGGAATTAAAAATGAATGAGACAATCATAAGGCTAGGCTAAGAGATAACTCATAGAATACATACTCACCACATAGGGGCCTAAAACCTTCCTCCTACTCACATACATATAGTAATATTGATGCAAGGCAACTCACATGACCGTTACCTCCCCATGTATTGGCTGCATACTACTTGTGTCAGACAGAGTCAGCCCTGAAATAAAACTGTGTTAATTGCTGCATTTACAAGGTAAGTCATGAACCTGAACTGTATTGTTTAATAATATGAATGTGCAGGATATCCTTGTATTTCATTAAATGGTAAGGTAAACAAGTAAAAGGTAGGAGATTTGTACAGAAATTATCTTAACATGTGAAGGCAGAGACATATTTGACTTATATGTGTCCATTACTAAGTAGTAGGCCTCAGGCATCAAAGATTCACACAGTCATACCTCTCAGAAGTAATGATGATCACCACATACCCTCAGTTTAGCACCATATGTTTGTACTGGAAAATCACTAAAGAGAGAAGTTAGAAAGTAATGAGACACATTGTGGTTTCTGCCTTCACAGCCCTAACAACAGCATACACTATAAATTGGGAAATGTTGATGCTATCAACTGTTTAACTTTCAAAGACCATTATAAGTCAAAGCTACAGTTACCAGTTTAACACCACAAATGCAAATATACAAAGCACTAAGTTAGATATGCACCTGAGCATCACACACAAAGCTTATGTATCCCTGAATCCAAAAGATAGAAAACAGGGATATAGTACAGTTATCATTACTTGCACAGGGTGTTGTGTTGTGTGTGTGCATGTGTGTGTGTGTGTGTGTGGGGGGGGGGGGGGCAGGAAGCCTAGACTGACACAAAAGATCGGTGAGTGTGTGTGAGTAAGAAAGTGAAGCAGGCAGGCATTTGGATAAACCAACAAATGGCCAGTGAGACAAAATGAGTAACTGTTGTATTTGTGTGTCTGTATGGGTCCTCCAGGTGAAATTGGTGTGTGAGTGTCTACATGAACACAGCCAAGCTCTATGCTGACTCTACATTTTGTATGTCTGACAAGTGTGAGCCATTCATGGTGAAGGTGGCAGTTCATCGTTGTCATCCCTGCCCACGAGAACTTGCTCTGCCAGGAGTTGCACTGGCATGTCCAATCCGATAGTCAGATGCAGTGCTGCTACCTGAACATGAGTGACATCTGCTGGACAAGCTCCCTTCAAGGGGATTCCCAGGAACATGACCCCATGACCCTCCATGTCTGGGTGTGGACAGCAGACTCACTGATGGAGCACTGGAATTACTGTCACTATGGCAGCATGATTGGTCACGGCCATGTTGGCTGACAGCAAATGATGTGGCTGATCTGTGCCTGTGAGGATGCCATTCCCCTCCCTGCAGATGTCCCTCCACAGACAATGCTTGTTCCATGACAGACACCCCTTGGTCCATGACAGACACTCCCTCATCCCAACATGTCATTCATCCGATCCATAGAACTGGCAAAACAGTGGAGCCAGTCACTCATGTCAGACTGTGCTACATCTACGACCTTGAGCATTTGTCAGGAGAACCCATGGGAATCTGTCTGTGCCTCCATGATGGCCCTAAACATACATTGAGTGGCACAGGAAGAGACACCTGCAGCATGAGGAGGAGGGACAGCAGGCCCCTTCCCAGCAAACCTAGTCAACAGGCACTATAACCACAGTAGCCACACTTCCCTGAATAATGGCTTCCCACTCCACCTGTCCAGTACTTGAGAGCTCACTGGAATGGGTAGGCATAGGCCTACTGGCTGTATCTGAGGTAACTGCAGGGGATGGCTATATGACTATGCCTCAATTTGGCCACCATCATCATCAGATTCTGCTGATACACTGACAAAAGGTGACAGAGGCTCCACTCTCCAACTGTCATGATCACCTGTGATAAAAAGCAACAAACACAGGAAAAAAATTAACAATTAATACCTACACCACTGTATTCCAATATATGCTAACACAGTAACAGTGCTGCCACTATTACAGACAGTACAGCAATACAGGCCTGACATCAACAGCACACAATAAAATATTTATTTAAATTGCTCATCAGTACTGACATAAAAATGTTTGGCTTACCATCTGCAGATGAGATACTTCTCTGCGATCCAGATGGACCTAGAAGAAGTTAAGCAAGAGGTAAGGGCAACATCATTATAAGTAACAGTATCACAGGGGGTAATAATTTTACCCCTTTATATTTCCATTCACTACACTTTGAAGAAGAAAATGGCTGACAACTGCGGCCTAAACTAATAAGTGTAAAAACCTGTCATGCTGCCAGCCCAGCTATCTAGAATTTTGTAAATAATTCTATGTCATTTGTGAATATTGATATGATTTATACAGAACTGTATGTTATGTACTGAGCTTCAAGAATATAACTACAGCATACCCTGCTAGAACATAGAAGATTAACTTGTAAAACTTCAAGAAAATAAGTGGAAGTTAAATTGCTTTATGATTGTGTTATAAAAGTTAGTTTTAATGCAGCAAGGAGACAGGATGTCTAGAACTAGGGTGCCTTCTGCATTGTTTTGTAAGTGTTTTATGTCTTCTAGCAATTGCAAACATCTGAAGGCTATGTATTTTTCACAAGGAGATGTCAAATGCTACAGTGGGTGATTTAGCTTGAGAACTTAAGTCAGGTAACAAAAAGTGATGTCATCCAAGCTAACCCAGCAGTGATATTTGATATTAATTTAAGAACTCTCTCAGAAAGAGACTGTGCATTTTGTATTTTGTCTTGGACCTAGCAAGAACATCCACTCATCATCGCCATCTGCACTTGCCTTGCTCTGTAAGTAAGTTCTTAGGGCATAGTAACTCTTTTCAGACTCAGACAGGAATATAGTAAAGATTTGTTTAGATGTTTTCTTTGTTTATTTGAGACTGTCTTGCAATGTTGTTTTAAATACTTCCTGTGATTTTGAACTCTGAAGAAACTGTTGGATTTACTGAGTATTGTCTTGTTCTTTTATTATTTATTATTAAATATATTTAAACCTGTCTTTGCGGCTGTTATTTGTGAGACATATTTAAGCTTTTACAGTACTTGCATATATATTTGGTGACACTGTACAGGCCACTCCGAAATAGCCTTGCAAGTCTTGTGCAGACTACCATTTAGATAATAGTAACATTACACAGTAGGACTGGACACCCTTTGTAAGGGCTTTATAGTAGCTGATAAGTAGGGATTGGTAGCAGTGGAAACTACCTTATAGTCTGGGCAGAAGGGGGCATAGCTAGTAAATCTGTGCCAGCCTTCCTCAGGTGTGTGTGTGTGTGTGTGTGTGTGTGTGTGTGTGTGTGTGTGTGTGTGTGTGTGTATGTATAAACCAAATCTCAAGGTGTGTGTGTGTGTGCCAGCTACATGGGCAGGGACATGAAGCAATGGTTGGACAGAGAGTGTTCTGGAGGTCTTGCCTTGGCCCCTTGGCTGAGATCTTATCCCTATAGCTGTGTCAGTGGGGAGTCTTATTGGGGATCTAGAGAAAGAGGGAGAAACCAGCCCCAGACTGACTGTGATCTCTGTGTGTTCTTAAGAGATGAAGTGGAGTAATCTCTATGAAAGCACTTACCTTATTTTATCTTTATTTTTTATTAAAATCTTTGCCATTTGTCAACATGTTTCTTTTTTATTTATACTGTTTTTATGTGCTGCTGGTGACCATTGGATTATTAGCTTTTTACATAATATTGAAGGACAGTCTCAAATAAATAAAGAAACATAATATCTAAACTAAGCTTCACTATATTCCTGGCTGTATCTAAAAGAATTATAATATACCCTAATAACTTACTAATAGAGCAAGGCAGATAATGTGGTGAATGGTTCTTCTTCTTGTCAGGCCCAAGACTGAAGACAGAATGCTCTGTCTCACTAAGAGACTTCTCAAAATAATATCTAAAATATTACTGCATGCATAGAGGGTACTGCATTATCAGAATCATTCCCTATCAGGACATCTGCAGGAATATCCTCAAATACATGTACTTGCTTGCTTCCTTTTCCACCCACCCAGTCAAGGTGAACCCTAGCCAAAGGTATTTGGAATGGGGTCTCTCCTAAACCTCTGACTGGAGTAGACTGCCCAAGAAAGTAGTGCTCCTCTTTACCCATTGTAGGCTTCACAATGGATGGGTCAGAACATGTGTCTCTCTTGGACATAAGCTGATTTAAGTATATTTCCTGCATTTTATTGTGGTTTTATAATCTGGACTGATTCCTCAGATCTAGCTCTGTTGAAACTGTCTTGTGTGTATCTCTGAAGCTCTGCACTAGTTGTTAGACTGCTTTGAAATTCCTTTAAGTGTTAATTAGCTTGGGGGGTTTCTGATAACAGTAAAACCTGTGTTGGTTACATTTCTTGTAGTCATTTTAAATAGAGTTGCTTGCTACTGAGATTTGTCTGCATACATCAACTGGACATAAGCTGATTTAAGTATATTTCCTGCATTTTATTGTGGTTTTATAATCTGGACTGATTCCTCAGATCTAGCTCTGTTGAAACTGTCTTGTGTGTATCTCTGAAGCTCTGCACTAGTTGTTAGACTGCTTTGAAATTCCTTTAAGTGTTAATTAGCTTGGGGGGTTTCTGATAACATTAAAACCTGTGTTGGTTACATTTCCTATAGTCATTTTAAATAGAGTTGCTTGCTACTGAGATTTGTCTGCATACATCAACTGGACATAAGCTGATTTAAGTATATTTCCTGCATTTTATTGTGGTTTTATAATCTGGACTGATTCCTCAGATCTAGCTCTGTTGAAACTGTCTTCCCCACACCCCCTCTCTGTTCTTGGTAGTAGTTTAAATTTGGTGGCTTTTGCAGTGCCCGCCCCACTGTAGATTTGATCTAGGACACTCCCCCAGTCCCATCTCTTTACCGCATTCTATCTAATAAACCCTTTCTGCACTTGCTTTTAGTCCTTTTTAATTTAATTACATTTTTTTCAAACTGTGTGTGGACTAATATTGCTACAAACTCAAGTGTGCCAGCTTGCACTGCATGTGAATTGTTGTTACTACTGTTTTTGCTACTTTTCTGAAAAAAAAAAAAAATTCTGCTTTTACTGTATTTGTATTTCTTCCTAATTTATTTTGCTTTTGTGTCATCTTAAAAGTACTCAGTTGTATTTATTACTTCTTGGTGCAACTCATTCTAAGCCTTTTAGTTTAAGCACTTGGGCTTCAGACCAGTTGTTTTACATTAAGAAGGTTTGTGGTTTGCACTGTAGTGGCAGGACAGGTAGCTTACATCCTTCTAAGTTGGGAACTGCTGATTGAGGGCTCAGTGTCAGTTATTCTAAAAGTGTATTAATTCTGGTTTAAGTACTTGGGCTTCAGGCCAGTTATTTTACATTAAAAGGGTTCATGGTCTGCACTCTTGTGGGAGGAGAGGCTGGATTCTGCCCTTCTGAGCTGGGAATTTCTGGTTAAAGGCTTATAATGCCTGCATATTTGAACTGCTTCTTACTGAAATTGGTACACCTTGTTTGCTGTAGCGTAGACTAGATCCAGGCCTGCTGAATCTAGCTTTGTTTGTATAACTTAAGCACTAATCCAGGCATTCTTTAAAGTGCTCAATTGTATTTATTACCGCTTGGTAGTAACTTGATTAAAGTGTAGCTATCATTCTATGTCTTTTGGATTAAGCACTTGGGCTTCAGATTAGTTGTTTTACATTAGGAAGGTTTGTGGCCTGCACTGTGGTGGCAGGACAGGTGGATTACATCCTTCTAAGTTGGGAACTGCTGATTGAGGGCTCAGTGTCTGTTATTCTAAAAGTGTATTAGTTCTGGTTTAAGCACTTGGGCTTCAGGCCAGTTATTTTACATTAAGAAGGTTCATGGTCTGCACTCTTGTGGGAGGAGAGGCTGGACTCTGCCCTTCTGAGCTGGGAATTTCTGGTTAAAGGCTTATAGTGCCTGCATATTTCAACGTTTTCTTACTGTAATTGGTACACCTTGTTTGCTGTAGTCCTCTCTTAAAACCTAGTTGCCTCATGGTTTTGGTGTCTTTTCAGGCTTGTTGGCTGTTGGTGAAGCACCCACCAAGAGGAGAAAACGCTGAGAGAAGAAAGGAGCCACTTTTGAGATTTTAAGTATTTTTCCTCTGTTTATTTGCTAAGTTTTTCTGCATAGTTGCCTAGTCTGAGCATTTTCTGGCTTGTTAAACTTGATTTCTGTATTAGTAGCTGTATTTAGAGCACAACCAAAAGCTGTTTACTGAATTTCCTGTTTGCACTTAATTTTAAAATCGTTTTTTTCTCAAAACTTGCATATTTTCTGTCTTTGGCCTAGCACTCTTGTGTGGGGTCATTTACTGCACTGTTATAACTTGATATTACTTGTGTACCTCTGCTATCTCTGAAAAAACAAAAACAAAAAAAAAAATCTTGCTTTTTTCCCACTTTTCTGAGATTTAAAAAAGTTCAGTTACAGGCTTGCTGTTCTTGAACTGTTTGTAAGTTTCTGTGAGGCCATTTTTGCTTGAGCTAAAAGAAAGTCTCTCTGTTGATCAGTGGCAGTGAAAAACATTGAGCAGCTTCCCTGCCTCCCCGTGGGAGTGGTTACTGACTTGAAACTGTAGTTTTATTGGCCATTTTGGGTCAATTCCTGGCTCTTTCCAGCCCCTGCTATCAAGCACGCTTTAGCGCGGAGTTACCACTAGAGCAGCATCGGGCAGCGCTGGTTTAACAAGGTTAAACTTTTTCTGGCTCCATAAAGTCTGTTCTTCATTTTTTCCCTTAGAACTGCTCTACTAGTAATCTGAACAGTATATCCCTTAACTAAAAAGTGCAGCACTTGTTCCTAAAAGCTTTTTTTTTTTTTTCCTCCAAAAAAAAAGCTCAGCACTTGTCTTAAAAGCATCTTCTTTTCAGGTTTAGCACTTCTGTATTATACAAAGTCCCTCACTAGTGAACCCCCCCCCCCAGGAGTACCCACTTCCTTACTAAGTCCTCTCTTATTCAGTTACACCCCTAACTTCTTAATTTCTCTAGCATGTCGAAGGGCCAGATGCTGGCGTCCTCTCCTGTCCAGTTGGTGAATCTGGGAATATTGAGGCAATGTTACAATTGCCTCATGTACACAGACAACCCTCTCCTCCTCCCACAAAACACAAATACTTGCGAGAGATGCATCTATTTGGCCAAACTGGAGGCTGAGCTCTCACAACTCAGGACTGGCAAGACCAGACAGGAGGAAAAGGCAACTACACACACCACAAAACCAGTCTCACATAAAGCTATCACAACAACGAATCAAACACATAAACACACAAAGACATACTTGGAGGCTCTGAGCAAAAATTTACCTAAACAGCAGAGGCCTCCAAAGCAGACACCCAAGCAACTGCCACCTCATGACACACCACAGGCAACACATAAACCACAAAATCAGTGTGCAAAGCAGTCACAGCCCTTAAGGCCAAATACAACACCAAACATACTTGTCATAGGTGACTCCATAGTCAGACACACTGACGTCCCACTCACCAGGCTGAATAAGGAGAGGGTCACAGTAAGCTGCCTATCGGGGGCTAGAATCCGCCACATAACACAAGCACTCAGGTCACTCCACAGCAAGTACAAATATGACACAGTCATTGTCCATGCTGGTGTGAACGACCTGAGACGTACCTCCCTGGACTACATGAAAAGAGACATAGAGGAGCTCTCTGATTATGTAGCCCAGGCAGGTATGACCCTGACCCTGAGCAGTATCCTTCCTTCACCAAGAATGATGCCACAACATAGAGACAAGATGATCAACTTTAATAATTGGCTTAATTTCTGGTGTCATTCAAAGGGGATCCAGTGTCTGTCTGCCTGGGATGACATGCTTGACAAGCCACGCTGCTTCACAAGGGACGGCTTGCACCTGTCACCCCTGGGATTCCGGATATTGGCTAAGGCTCTTGCCACCCCCATAGTGCCTTTTTTAGGCAAGGCTCAAATTCTAAACCTACCACCCTAGAAAACAAAAATGGGAAGAAACTAAGGGTAATACTGCTCAATGCCAGAAGTCTAAATCTCAAAATGCACGCACTCGAGGCCCTTCTCAGTATGGAGAACATTGATGTCTGTGCTGTGACTGAAACCTGGTTCAAGGCTCCTGAGAGCACCCCGGCACTATCAGGTTTTACCTCATATCATGCGTTCCGGCCCCAAAACCCGGACCACACCACAAAAGGAGGGGGTGTATCCATATTTATCAAGGATACCCACACCTCCAGGTTGGTGACAACGCACGAAGCATCGGAAACCATCCAGGTGCAATTAACCATAGGCAAAACTGCTCTACAATTTGTAGCATGCTACAGGCCACCCTCTCAAACTCAGGAACCCCACACAGCCTTCCTGAAGACACTGGAGGGTATAAATGTATCTCCAAACACCATTATATTGGGTGACTTCAACTACCCGAATATAGACTGGGAACATTACTCAAGCCCCAACTTTTTAGCCCAAAGGTTCCTGGAGTTCATAAATTCAAATGCCATGGAACAACTAGTCACCGTTCCCACAAGAGGAGAAAATATACTAGATCTCATCATCACAAACATGGGGACAAAATGCTCCACACCGGAAGTATTTCACTCATTGGTGAGATCAGATCATAAACTAATCTCACTGGAAATCCACATCCCGCCCCCACCCCAAACAAAAAAGACCACAGTGAAGAACTTCTCTAAAGCAAACTTCACACTACTCAAGACTGGTGTGGTATCCTGCAAGGCCCCCAAGCCAGTGGAAACCACAGCCCAAGCTGCGGAAGCCCTTACAAATGCCTTCTACGAACACCTCCAGGACTGCATGGATCAGGCAATCCCTAATAAAACCAAGACTCTTTCCACCAAGGGCAAACGTCCAGTCTGGTGGACCCCAGCCATAAACAAACTTTACAATAAGAGGAGAAAGCTGTTACATGATAGAGCAAAATCCATAAAAGAGAAGACACCCTTGATCATTATTAGTAAAAAAATACGAGCACTCATAAAATCATCCAAGGCCAACTTTGAGAGAAAAATTGCCATAGATTCAAAAGACAATCATAAGGCCTTCTTCAGCTATGTTAGAAACCTGGGTGGAATCTCCCAGATATGCTCATAATTAGTCCAAAATGATACAAAAATCACTGAACCCACAGACATTGCCAACATACTGGCAGACAGGATCAGTGCAAACTTCACCCCCCTCCCCCCCCAAAAGGAGAGATAACTATCCCAGCGGAGTGTAGCCTCCCAGACATCTCAAATGCACAGGTGAAAGCTGCTCTCTCTAAAGCTAAAAACACAGCATCAATGGGACCGGATGGTGTCCCCAGCTGTGTGCTACACGAACTCAATGAGGAACTAAACCCGCACATAAGGCAGCTGTTTAATCTTAGCCTTACCACAGGATACGTGCCCAAGGAGTGGCGTACGGCAACTGTGGTCCCACTCCACAAAGGCTCTACAGACCCTGGTAATTACCGCCCCATAAGCTTAACAAGCCTGGTCTGCAAAGCTATGGAGAGGATCATAATGGAACTCATAAACAAAGACATAGGGGACTTGCAGACATTGGACCCGACCCAGTTTAGCTTTGTCAAGGGCAGATCATGCCTTTTGAACTTGGGCAACTTCTTCGAAACAGTCACTAAGGCCATTGATGAGGGAAAGGCAGTCCATACAGCCTACCTTGACCTTGCAAAAGCTTTCGACACAA
Organism: Protopterus annectens; assembly: GCF_019279795.1. NCBI lineage: Eukaryota > Metazoa > Chordata > Ceratodontiformes > Protopteridae > Protopterus > Protopterus annectens. Next base: position 1,671,701,251 of record NC_056739.1, read on the forward strand.
TACCCCACTCGGGTATTATAGAGAAACTTACCAGCTTAAATGTAAACCCATATGTCACAAGATGGGTTGCAAACTGGCTAAAGGACAGAACCCACAGGGTTAGAGTTGCTGGCGCCATGTCAGACTCCAAGCCAGTCACAAGTGGTGTCCCACAGGGCTCAGTCCTTGGCCCCCTGTTGTTCGGCATCTACTTCTCAGAAGTACAGGCAAACATAGGAGGACTATGGCTGACAAAGTTTGCAGATGACTGCAAATTGGGCGCCATAGTGGAAAGTACATCGGACACAGATATCCTTCAGAGGGGTCTCACGGAAACTGATAGCTGGTGCCAGAGCCATGGCCTGAAGTTAAATGCCAAAAAATGTATAGTCATACCCTTCGGGAAAAACAAGGTAACCCCAAGCTACCATATAGGTGGCAATCCACTAAGCACAGAAGAGGTTATCAGGGACCTGGGGACCCAGGTTGACAGTGGCCTTTCTTTTGACACTCACATTGCTAAAGTGGTTAGAAAGACCTTCTACATTGCCCACCTGATCATGAAGGGATTCACATCCAGATCAAGTGAGGTCATTGTTCCCCTGTACTCTTCACTTATCAGACCAATGATCGAGTACAATGCCCCATTCGGGATGTATCTCACCCGACACCTGCAGCAATTGGAGAGACCCCAAAAGTTCCTCACCAAAAGGATAAAGGGATTCCAAAATCTGTCATATGCTGCCAGACTGAAGAAACTCCAGCTCTATTCAGTCACATACCGTCTGCTCAGAGGTGACCTGTGCCTGACATACAAGGCCATGTCCAACCCAGAATTAATGGACATGCTCCACCTCAAAAAATCCAAATCTACCAGATCCACTAGAGCAAGCGACTTAAACCTTAGCACGGATATAAATAGGACATGCTGGAGGGATAGATTTGTCATTCAGAGACTCCCTATGCTGTGGAATAAAATCCCGGTCCATGTGAGGCAGAGCACCTCGCTGGCTCTGTTCAAGAGAAATCTTGACCGGTGGATGGGAGATCGTAGGTTTACCCCGGGAATCATCTCTGTGTCACTGCTGGACAGAGGCACAACAAACTAATGGGCACAATATTTTTTAACATAAGGGGTGGCGTAAGCCACAAAACTTTGGGCTAGGCTTATAAATGCTTTAGGGCAGATAGCCTAGTATAAACCTATGAACCTATGAACCTTAGCAGTGGCCTGTTTTCCATCTACTAAGACAGGATACAACCTCTTGTGGTAGTTTGATACCCTTGTTGTCTCCAGACAACTTACCACTGGCATTCTGTTATTCCCACTTGCTGGCTCCCCCACCTTTTGTTCTTCACCTTGCCTCCATGGACATCTATATGCTACATGGCCCCACCGTTACCTTTAAAACATTAACCCTTGATCCTGGCCATGTACTTGAACTAGTGGCTTCCCTGTTATTGGCAGACTCTGTTGGGGTGGTTTAGGCAGCCATCATGGGTTCCCTTAGACCCATGTGTAGCACTAGGTATCCCTTTCCTGTGCAGTGATGCCCTGCTTGTTAGGTATAGGTCTCCTTTTTCCCCAACTCATCTGCAGTGTTGCATTCTCTATCTGTCAACCAGATTCTCATGTCCTCAGACAATGGGCTAAGGGCTTGTTCCCTCATCAAAAGGTCTGACAGTCCTTCAAAAGTAGTGACCTGACACCCACTCACCCACCTATGAAAATAAGTGCTTAACTCAGCAATATAATCATACACACTTTAATATACCTTGCATCTATGCTCACAAAACTTTTTTTCTGTAAGCTTCAGGTGTTAACTTAAAGGATTCCAATAAACAAATTTTAACTGTATTATAATTTAAGCAATCACTATCAGACAATTTAGAAACAGCAGTGACAACTTTACCATGGAGTAAGAGGATCTGGAACCATAACCACAGCCCTTGGTCAACATAATACTGCTTGCATACCCTTTCAAGCATATGAATAAAACTATCAGAATTATCACCCTCTGTAAATGGTGTAAGAAACTGACTGACCTTTATTGCTTCTGGGGTTTGGTTCTCCCTTTCCTGTTACCTCCATGATCCTGGTGAAGAGTCATCATTTCTTTTCATGTTGCCTCTTCCTCTCATTTTTTTTTTTTTGGCTTCCAGATGTCTCAGTCTCTCTGCTGATTCTAATTCCATCTGTTTCTCCTTTTCCTTAGTCTTCACACACTGCAGTCTCTTTGCTTATTCTAGTTCCAAATGTTTGGCCTCCAGTTCAAGTCTCTTTAATTCTAGACAGATTTTTAAATCCTCTGAGAAAATTTAAACTCCCCATTTTCTGAGAGATTGACATCTCCAAGGCCAGTCTGGCTGTTTTCCTGGTTGCTAGTCTGTGATGCAGCTGTGGCTAAGGCTGCAATCATTTCTACTTTAGTCAGGTTGGCATGCACCAGTCCTTTGGCTTGGCACACTTCAGTCAACTGGTTCCTTGCCATCTTGCCATAATCCTCCACTGACATCCTTGCCTGCTCTCCATAACTAAGCTAAAAAAACTAAATAAAGCTTTTGTGATATGAAACTTTGAATGTCTACCTTGTGGCTGCTTGAGAGTACAAACACCTTCTTTAATGACCACTGTTTACAGGCTACAGGAGTTCAATATCCACACCACTGAATCCCAATATGTGATGTAGTGATCCCACCACTGCCAGCCAATATGTGACGACCCACCACTGCCAACCAATGTGACGTGGATATCCCACCTCTGGGCCAGTAATCAAGGAGCCTCAATCCCCACCACTGGCACCTGTGGAGGGACCTTCACTGGGGGGATAACAGGTACATACACAGTATTTCCAGATGCAGTTCTCTGCATCAAGTGCATTTTCCCTTAAGAGCACCCAGAGATCACAGTCAATCCAGGGTTGGTCTCTCCCTCTTTGTCCAGATACCAATAAGACTCCCCAATGGCACAGCTATAGAGTTGAGTCCTTATTCAGGCTTCCAAGCCAGGTCCTCTAACACTCTCTCTGTCTAACCAGTGCTTCATGTTCCTGCTCAAGTAGCAGACACACACACTCTCTGAGACTTGATGTGTACACACACACACACACACACACACACACACACACACACACACACACACACACACACACACACACACACACACCTGGGACAGGCTGCTGCAGGTTTATTAGCTATGCCCCCTCTTGCCCAGACTATAAGGTAGTTTTCACTGACACCAGAACCCTTCTGCCAGCTACCTTAAGGCTATTTCTAGGGTGCCCAATATACTTGAGTGAAATTACTATTAATACAAATGGTAGTTTGGCCAAGAGCAAGGCTGTTAGGAGTTGCCCACACAGTGTCACCAAATAAATATGCAAGTACATTCAAAACCAAAATATATCTACAAAGATTAGCCACAATGAAAGGTTTAAATATATTTAATAATGAATAATAAAGGAATGAGAAAATACTAAGTATATATTCACAGTGAGTTCAGAATCACAGGAAATATTTAAAACAACACTGAAAGACAGTCTTATACAAATAAAGAAAAATAATCTTTAAACTAAGCTTCACTATATTCCAAACTGTATCTAAAGGAATTATACTAAACCCTAATAAGTTATTAAAAGAGAATGCAGATGATGTGGTGAATGGTTCTTGTTGTTGTTGTCAGAACCAAGAACAAAGACAGAATGCTCTGTCTCACTAAGAGACTTCTCAAAATAATATCTAAAATATTACTGCTGGGATAGCTTGCAGAATGACATCACTTCTTGTCATCTGACTTCTAGTTCCCAGGTAAAACCCTCATTGCTGGCAGCTAGCAGCAATTAGCACCTACATGTAAAAATACAGACACAAGGGCTTTGCTGAGATCTGGTGAGCTTCTGGAGGTTGTAAAACAACTAAACACTTCCACTCTTCCTGTGTGGCAATTAATTCACCACTAGTACAGACTTTGTGTTTCTGGCTGCCTTGAAACCTGTGAGATAGCATCATTATGGCCTAGCCTATAAAGTGATAAAATTTCAGTTATTTTCTAAAATTTGCTGTACTGAGTTTAACCCTCCAGTTTCCTCTGTCAAAACATATACATTCTGTTCTCTCCAGCAGTGTACACTATTGATGCATTTCAAACAAAAGCACATTACAAATACCTTTTCAACACAAACATCTGTACAAAGCAGTCCGGTATACACATGAGACATAGTTCTAATATAGTTGTAACACAAGCATCTTATATAAATTAGTTTGATATTCACAAATGACATATAATTGTTTATAAAATTCCAGCTAGCTGTGCTGATACAACCTCCTTTTGTCACAAATGGTTTTCTGTGTGACAGGCATCATCATTTGTAAATGTGACAAGGGACACAATGCTGCAAGAATATCAACACAAACCATGTGGGACACAGAACATACAGGAAGGAAACACATCACAGAGGACAAAATTTGTGGCCATCAGTGATATGGCTTATGATATCATATGACAGCAATGGGATACCACTGTGACCTGCACTTGGATACAAGTGCTGTGGGATATTGAGAGCTGACAGGGCTTGTGACCACTTGCGACAATTTGTTTTGTCTATAGCCTCAGAAGGCAAGTCTTGGTAGATCCTGACTAGAAAATTATAAAAATTAAACAGATGCCTTTTGATGGCTTCTAGAATCGTTATCTTGTCAGACATTTAACAATTTAAAAATAACCATTTGTAATGGCTTCTCCAATGTAGCAGGCTCTGTCTTATAGCTCTATGTGTGTATGGTCAGTGACGTGTTCAGGCTCAAATAAATGCTGAACCAGCTGTAGCTTATTTTGTAAATATTTAATGGCATCATTGCCGAAAACACAATAAATGATTACATTTACCTATTTTCTAAGTAATTAACATGAAAACATAACAGTCTTATTTTGTCTCAACATGGATATAAAGATTCAACTCTTGAGCTTTACTTTAGAGGTGAAGTTCTTGGCATGCATACCTTGAACATATAACAGGCAGGCTATGATCAGCAACCCACTCATAATCCTCTGTTTCACGTACATTATTGGAACTACAAATAAAGGGAAAATTTGTTGATTTGTAACATATTAATGAAAGGATTAAATTGAAAAGGTCTTCCAGTAACACTTAATTCTGCCATTTATTCGTGTCTTGCTGTCAAACCATTTTTACATCTTCCTCAAAATGATTCTTAGAATTAGTACTTGTTTTGTTTATAACAGTTTCCAGATGCCTCCCTATTAAAATGTCAGCACAATGCTTTGTGCTGAAAAGATTAAAAAAAAAAAATCACACAGAAGAGTGAATCTCAAAAATTGCTCCTCTACTTAAAACTTCTTTTTGCAAGGGGCACAAGCCCCCCTGCAACCTCCATGGTGAGGGGGGCTCTCCCCCCGAATTTATATATATTGAGTCAGAGATTGCCATACCTCAGAGACTCAGAGAAAAGGGAATATTCCCAGAAATGGCATCTCAGACTTAGAATATGCATGGAAGTCCGATCTTTTGGCCATTCAATCTACATTTTTTAGAACTCATTCTAGCAGGTCCCGACATTTCAGCCCGTTAACTTCCCCCTTTCCAGACATGGGAATACCATTTTAATATTCACCAATTGATGATGACTAAAAGATAGTAAAGATGAATAGAATCTGAAGTAGCCTCATAACAAACAAGGACTAGAGTAATAAAGGGGAAAGAGCCCTGACACTGTAAAATGCAAGCAGATAGAGGAAGCAAGGGGAGGAGAGATATAAATAAATTAATAGTTCAAACAGGTTATACATGTGAAGAGTTAATGACTACAATATAAAGAAGGAAAATACAGAAGAAAAGTAAAAAAGGTATAAAATAAGACTGTATATAGTTTATGTATGTATTAATATGGTTTACAAGTAATGAATTTAGGATCCAAAGAAAAGCCAGAAGGCTCCACTCCACCAACACAATCCACCACACTGATAGGAAGGTTCAATAACGATTTATTGCACAAATCCAACAAATACAGGTTAAGCTCTTTCTTCCCCTAGGAGGGACTTCATCAGAACAAATTAAAAAGCAACCCCAGCCCTTTTTATATAATCACATTAACACCTAATTAATCAGTATACATGCATTTAATCGACTGTTAGCTTACCGAAGTACCAAATGTCGAAAGCAGTGACCCTTGTTCTCTATGTCCGAATTTTCAAATAATGAATTACAGTAATGCCGAATGCTGGCTATGATTTAGCATTGTAATGTTCAACATCATACATGTGATTGCAACGTAATTCGCACACTGTCATATATGAGCGGCCTTCCCTGAACACAACACTGATTCATCCTTAAGTGTATTGGATTTAGACAGCACTTTGACGTACAGACTAGCAAGGAATTTAAACACTGAAGATATGTATCTGCTATATATCACAGATTGTGATCCACTACATAGGTACAGCTAGGAAGGACTGTAACCTATACATGTATTTACTTACAGATGGCTGAGGAGGGTAGTGTGAGTCATAATCCCTGTGTGTTAGGCAATACTTACACCACTGAGAAGAGACAAAATGGGAAAGACACACTGCTCATTGAAGGCTACCAATACAACCTTGAGAAATGTGTTGGTGTGAAGTACTACTAGTGCTGTACACGTAAGAGCAGAGACAAGTGCAAGGGCCAATGTATTACTGAATATGGTGGAAACGGACAGTTGTGTAAGAGTAGTGCACACTTCAATGGACCTGACCCAGTACAGTCTGAAATGTGTTAGGTCCATGATAGGATAAGGAAAAGGGCTCATAATTCAGTAGAGGACCCATGCAAGATAATATCTGAGGTACTGACGAGTACTTCCACAGCAGTAGTTAATGAATTGCCTAACAGTAAGGCACTGAAGGAGAGTGTAACAAGGATTAGGCACAGGAAAAAAGTTGCCATGTTTCAGTATCTACAGTCCTTGAAGGACCTTCATAGCAATATGCTACCCTGAAAAACTGCTGTTTTCTAGTAGAACATGGCGGTGACAATGTGCAAGGTGTCCATATAGTTGTAATGACAATGCTTGATAACCTAAAACTGTTGTGTGCATCTGAGTTCCTTTTGGTGGATGGTACCTTCCCAATTAGTACTAAGGAGTGCAGGCAGGTATATACCATCCATGGGCCATTAGAGCTGTCAGTCTCAAAGAAGGTAGTTCCATTGGTGTACGGCATCCTACCATGTAAGAGTGTGGAGTGCTATAAGCAACTATGGGTGATGGTGTTGGGTTTGTGTGGGAAACATGACCTTCAACTGAGACCAAATATGGTGATGTCAGACTTCGAAAGGGGTGCTGTCAATGCAATTCAGGAGTCGTTACCGAATACTGTCATTAAGGGCTGCTGGTTCCACTTCTGGCAAATCATCTGGCGGCAGATACAAAGGTTACACCTTGTTAAGGAGTTCGGACCTGACAAAGCATTCACTAGTTTATGTAAGCAGATACCTGCCCTTGCATTCGTCAGTCCTGCATATATCAGTGAGACATTTGCAGATATTTAGAAGGAGTTCCCTGAATTTGGCCAGCAAATTTGCATTTTTTTCAAGGAAAACTACCCGATAGGTCACCCAAGAAGATATAGTATGAACGGCTTAACGGCAGAAAGGCATCCACCCCTGTTTGAGGTTGCATTCTGGAACCAGTATGACACTACTAGTTTGGGCTATCCACGCACACAGAATACTGTGGAAGGGTGGCATAGGCAGTTAAGGAGCCTAATGGGTAAACAGCAGTTGTTCCTGTTGGATGTGCTACATGCTATCCAACTGGAACAAAATCATATGGAGAATCTCAAAGCCAGGTGTACTTCAGGGTTACCTAGTACCCCTAAGTGGCGTAGATTGGACATAAAGGAGCCTGCATTCCAAAACCTCTTGGATAAACGGGATGAAATGACACCATGAGGATTTATCAGTCTACTGGCTCAGCATTGCTCCTTTTGATACACAGGGTGTAGCGGTCATGTTTACAGTTGTTGTATGTTATGTCACAGATCACGGTGTACATAGGTAATTCCTTTTCACAGTGAGTGTTTTGTGAAATGTGTGCATTGCACACTCATGATTGCATATATAAAAAAAAAAAAAAAAGAAAGTGATGGCACGGTATAGTAGTTACAGAAGAGATGGACAGCTGATGCACACCATTGTGAACACAGTACTTCCCGGAATATCCTCTCAGGATGTGCGCCTGTGTATCTCCATATCCCGTATCGTGCAGCCACAGGAATCTCAAATGTTGAATTCGATATTTCCTGATTGCACCGTTCAGTATTCTGTTGTTTCGAATACATTCGTTTCAACATTTTGGTTCAAAAAATGTAACGTTCAGTTAACAGTAATTCGATTAAATGCATGTATACCAATTAATCAATTAAGCCCCATTAAACTGTTAAACGCTCTTAAGAAATAATTTATAAAAAAAAAATTATCAAAAGCACTAATATAAAAAATGCATATGTTGAACATCCTACTTACAAATACAATATAAATATAATATAAATACAATAAAAACATTGTCCATAGTCCCTAACCCACAATAATGTGGTGGATTGTGTTACAAGTAATGGATATCTGGGGAACCATAGAAATATGAAAGCATAGGAAGTATATGTGCTGGCCATATGATTAGATGGCAACTATAAAGCTTGATTGCTTTGATAAAAAGAAAACTGTGGATGGTAAGGAGGGGTATGTGAGCTGGATAAACATTACAGTACTATGCATGAGGATTGTACAGATTGTTAAAGGAAAATGGAAAAATGAGAATAAACATTATCGGTCTTAGAAAAGAAAAAAGGAAATGTTATTATGCTTTGATTTCTTTTCTGTCACTGTAAATGAACCTATGTCACTTTTTAAAAATGGCATGCTTAATAAAGATGTTAAAAAAAGCAACATTCAAGATTTGAAAACTAGATGGCTGAATGGTTCAGAGGTTTAACAGCATGACCTTAAATATCTGTTTACTCCTGGATTAAGAAGAAATACTGCACTGTGATGCATTTTATTCAAATAAAAATGTCAAAACTTAATGAAAGATTTTTTATACATTCTTTGCTCTACTGTCTTTTGGCCATCAGCCATTCCAAGTCACTTAGCCCATTCATTCCCCATTACTGAGGCAAAGGTCAACTGTAAAGGGCCATCACCGAGACACCCATGAAGGGTGGTGAGGATTTTATGCTTAGTTCTAAATTCCATGCAAACACCTGGTTTCCAGACCCAAAGTGTGACATCTAATGGATTGATCATACTGGTCATCTCTTACTTCTGAAAAGGACATTGCCAGCAAGCATCCCAGATCACACCTCTCAAGCATGAAAATGGTATCCCCAAATACTAGTTGCCTTCCATCTTCACCTAGGAGAGGTGAGTGGGCTTTACTCTTCATTTATTTCCTTCACTGTCCACCTGTCTCCACCAGTTCCAGGGCCACTAATCAAACCCTAGTCACCTAGGTCACAGTAAAGGCTGCATTCCTCTGTGCCTTTGAATCAAGTACAAGTTTTGTTTGACTTATTGCAACTGGATATCCTTAGCTATGGCACTGATGGGGAATACTGGATCAGACCTTAGGCATAATAATAGTTATATTCCTTCAGGGTACAACTTCTGCCATTGCTGTTGAAGAGTTTAGAAGGGCTAGTATGAAAGACATGTTTTAATGGAATATAAGTGGTAAATGTAATCATGTATTAGAAAAACTATTTTACTAAGCTGCTTTTTTGTGCTGCTTCATTAATGGCTCACCAAATCTGGTAAGGAGTGGAAGGGACCTATAGCAGACCTTCTGAGTACATGGAATCAGACACATTTTTGTCAATTTTATGCCAGTGTCTTCTTTGCAGGGAATACAAAGGCAGAAGGATCTATAGCTTAGTACTAGATATAGCAGTGTTATCATGAAGTAGTTAACACAAAGGTGGAAGGCTCCAGCTCTTAATACTACATATAGCTACAGTAGGTCAATGTGAATTAGTTAAAGAAAGGTCTTATTAGAAGGAGGTGTAATAATATGCTGTGCAAGGCTCATTTGTATCTAAAACACTACCATATCTTAATGTTATCCTTGTTTTCAAGACTTCTTTATTTGTAAACTATATTTCAGAAAAACACACAACCCAGAAACTAATGTCCGGCTGCAATAGAACTCTTTAACTCTGTGATGGCAATCTGGCATGTAGGAAACTGTTGACTTTTTGATGTATAAGAGGCATAAATGATGCTTAGTATGTGTTAGGATGGCTTTTGCATTTTTTTAATTGTATGATGCAAATGGTGAGTAACTCATTTGTCTGAAATGGTGTGTGATATTGTAAATCATAATTCATAGACTGTCACGGTGGGCCGAATTCAAGGTGACTCTTTTGTTACAGGACCTAAACCAGGACACTTAAACTGCAGCCTATTTATAGGCCTACAGCCCTACACTAATCTCTGTGCCCTACATGCGGAACATGCCTTGCCAGAAAACCACAATTTTTTGAAAAGCGGACCAAAAATATGAGGCCAAAATCCGGACATTCTGTGAAAATCTGTACAGTTGAGAGGTATGAGCACGTGTAAGCTTACCTCTACAGAGATGCAGACAGAAACACAAGAACAGAACGTCTTCTTGTCTTTAAAATTACACATAGGCAGAAAGGAAGAACAAGACATCTATGCGACACTGCATGCACAGACGTGACATGACAGGTGTGTGTGTGACTGGACTGTTCTTAAAGAAGAATGCCCTTAAAAACAAAAACGGTATTTTTTTTTTTTTTTATGGCACCTCAGGACAATTCAGACTAAGTGGTCTAAACCGGGATATTTCTGTGTCCCAAAGACAACGTTCAGGATTCTGGGACAGAGACTTCCAAACCGGGACTGTCCTGAAAAAAAACGGATGGTTGGTCACCGTGGCCTAAATGAACTTCAAAAAAAATCCTCAGACCTTCCCTCTCATCTCAGAAACATTCTTTTGCTTCCCCCTAATATCCATTTACAGAAACAAACTAACCTTGAAATGCAGAACAAACATACACAACTGAAATAATAAACACTTGCCTCAGAAAGAGCAGATTCTTTTATTTCTGCATTTAAAAATGCATACACATTTTTTTATTATTGTCCTTCTTCATTTATCCTTCTCCCATATAAAATGAATGTTGAATAATTCCTTTTTAACTTCTCAGCATTGTCAGCTTTATAGGGCCTCCCGTGAAACAAGCCTGGGCCTCCTGAAGGATGCTCGCCTCTATGTCTGGCTATCACTGCTCTAAACGATTGGCACTGTAGCTGTCCCAAAATCATCTCACCCAATCAAATTAGGAAACCAACTAACTACAATGTATTCAGAAAGAAAGAAATGGAGCACCTCAAGGAAACCTATGATACAGAATACTCCACCCCCCCCCCCAAACACACACGCATTTCTTCTTCCTCACTTGTAGAATTTTTGAAATACTTCTTTGACAACCAGTTTCAATCACCCTTTTTCTTTCTGAATATAATCTGTGCATCTATATCTATATCTATGTGATTGTGTGTGTGTGTGTGTGTGTGTGTGTGTGTGTGTGTGTGTGTGTGTGTGTGTGTGTGTGTGTGTGAGTTTATTTTATTCTTTATATACGTCTGTCACATAGTATTTGCTCACATATTGTACCTGTTATAAATCTGTGCATATTTTATCCTGCATATAGACATGGCATTCACAATCTAACTGTGTACTGTGCTGCACCTTTTATCTTGTTAAGTTATATTCATCCCTTCTACATTTACCAGATTTATAATAATCACTAAAGAATGCTCAAGTATCCACATGTTGTCTTTTCTACTTTTCAGGGTTTGTAATAATCACTTTCAAGTATGTGGATGTCTATGCAAATATATTTGTAAATGGACATGTATTCATCTTCATCTTATGCCATAGTACCAGCCTCATGGTTGAAAATAGTCCAGGGACCAGTTCACCTACCAGCTGAAAAAGGAAGGAAATAAATACATAACAATATGATTATACACAACACATTTAAGTTCTAAAGCCTGCACATCTATATCAAATAGTTCAAGGTAAGTCAATCAACCAGCAAATGCACCAGAATCACTCACAAATCTAGTCTTATGGATACTTTTCAGCTAGTAGAGTAAAAAGTGTGATTTTTATCTTTGCCATTGTGTGTTATAGGCTGACATAGAACTAAATAAGTTAAGTATTTTACAGGCATCTAGCTCCATGGCAAAGAAGTTTTTGTTGTGTCTGTCTGTGCTCCATTTGTCCAAATTAGTGGTGAGAGGCACTGGAGGTGCCAGCCAGTCTGGGGATGTGAGTCAG